>NC_056725.1:364786408-364806408 GCF_019279795.1 Protopterus annectens
GATGCAGCTGGTTAGGGCCATATTGACATTAAGGCATTTGTGTACTACAAGGATATGAACACATTGAATTTCTGAATGTCACCAACAGTCTACTGGAGTCTACTTTTATTGTACAACCCAGCAATGGTAACAATGATTCGTAAATGAGTATTACCATTGCATTTGCAGCATTATGTCTAAAGTAAGTCATATCATAGTCATTTACAGCTATGCATTTTAAAGGTAGACCACACAGAAACCCTGACATTTTATCTTACTATTTTAGAGCATGTGTATAGTTCAGTTTATGAAAGCTGTAAACATTCTCTTCTATATACAGAAACATCCTACATTATAGCAATAACTGACAATGCAGGTGTGGTATATTATAGAAATAACCCACGCCTGGGTGTGGGTAATACTGGATTTACCCATGGTTGGTGTGGTTTGGTCACGAGGGCGAAGCCCAAGTGGCCAAACAAAGCCAACCGTGAGTAAATCCAGCATTACCCACACCCAGAAGTGGGTTATTGCTATTATACAATGACATTATTTAAGAAAAAAAAATTACTTTTCTTAAATAATGGCAATGCCTCCTTGCTGCCCTTCCGCAGCTGTCTGGTATTCTGTGGCAGTTCTGATGTACTACGCATGCGTATGCCTATGCAGTACATCAGGGCTGTGGGCAAAAGCAATGGAGAAAGGAAGATCTCCGTTGCTTTTTACAAACTGTTTCGCTATGTTAAATGGGTTTAACATAGTGAGACAACTTTAACAAAAGCAACGGAGAATCTCTGTTGCTGTCTCGCTATGTTAAACTCATTTAACATAGCGAAACAGTATGAAGCAATGGAGATTTTGTGTTCTCCGTTGCTGTAAAAATAAGAGTTATAGTAATGGAAAAAGTCCGGGTGACCGGACCTTTTTCCATGACTATAACTCTGATTTACAACGTGCACACTGACCAATCAGCGTGCACGTTTTTGAATATTAATGGGGGAGTCGTTGTATAATGAAGATTTACCCATGGTCAGTATGTTTAATCACGAGGGCTTCGCCCTCGTGATTAAACCAAGTCAACCGTGGGTAAATCTTTAATATACCTCACCATGGAGTTGGTTATTGCTATTATACAATGGCATTATTTAAGAAAAAAGATGACTTACTTTTCTTAAATAATGTGTTTGTATGACGGCTCCATGGTGTTCTTCTGCTTTTGTTGGATATCCTGCTAATTTTGTTGATGTACTGTGCATGTGTATGGGACATATGTTCTCATGCTTACACACTACATCAGTGCTTTCGAAAGGAAGATCTCCATTGCTCCTTGTTTTTTCTTTTGTTAAATAAGCTTGATATTCGCACACATTAGAGGTATGATAGAGTGAGGATGGAGAAAATACAAGGAAAATCAGGTACTCTTCTTTAGTTTTGAATAACGTACTTGATTTTCCTAATATTTTCTCCATGCTGTCTCTCGCATACCTCCAGACTGTCTGGCTTCCTAATTTTATTATTTTTTTATGGTGAAGAAAACTTAAAACGTTATAATGTAGCAATGGAAAAAAATCCAGGTGACTTTTTTTCCATTTGTATTTGCTCGATTTACAATGGGCATGCTGGTTGGGTTGACCAATCAGCATGCTCCTTTTTGAATGTTAATGGCCAGTCATTGTATAATATAAAAATAACACAAGTCTGCTGGGTTGCATGTTTAATGTACATGGAAAAGTCTTCTGCACTTTGACTTTTATGACTGGCCATTTCTTAATTTGTTTTTAATGGTATTATGATGTTACTGTTTATTGTGTAATTATGTTTCTCTATATACCCCCTGAAGATAAGACAATACATAGAGACAGGTTGCCTGATTTTTTTATTAAATTTTCCTTTGAAACTGGGTTTGTCATTATTTTATAATATATTATATATCTTTTTGGTTGTCACAGAACACATCATAACATAGTTATGTGATCATAGTAAGCTTTTTGTTACAGCATAACTCAATGTGACAAACTGAACTCAGAACTTCTTGCAGAAAGTGAAGAAAACAGATGAAAAGGCATAGACTAAAGATCTGAATTTAAATAAACACATTGAAAGAAAAAGAGCAGCATTACAATACTGCTGCAATATCCTTTTCTATACAAGGTGTGCTGCTGCCTGTTAAAGTTGATCTCAGTAGGCCAAAACCAAGAAAAATCAGAAGAGCTAAGCAAATAGCCTAACAAAAAACAAGAGAAGTCTGAGGGTTTCCATGCTTCTCAAATAAAAAAAAAATATCTGAGTACCTTGATTCCTTAAGGTACTTCAGAACTAGGATGAACAATTTACATTGACCCATTATTCTATGACTTCATAGTCTTCATATGAAAATATTTAAGAGAAAGTTTGTTTCAGAAATGTTCTGCTGGAAAGCTTGGTGGTATATTCCTTATATCTGGCCAGATAAATGGTGATCTTTGTGCTTTTTCCTCCATCACTGAACTAGGCAAAGTGAAATTAATGTTCTGATAAGCAAGGCAAGTGAAGCATCGTTAAACCTTCATACAATTAATTAGATAATTGTCTTGGGATGTTTTATGGTCATCACACAGAAAACCTCACAGTTTTTGATAGGCTCAGATAACACAGGGAGGAAAAGCCATCCTGCCATTTCAGGGAGAATTTCATGGTCGTATTAGACTCTGCTCTAGATAAATTCCCTAGGGAAACTGAATGGCTCCCAAACACCACAATGAAAAGATATGCTTTCAGAAGAATTTGATCTTAGTGGATCTCTGGAGAGTATAACATCCAGATAGGAAAGAGTTTACTCTTTTTTCCAGATATTGTGATGTTGGCCAGAAGAACTAATTTCCTTCTTTTGTTTGAGCTCCAGTCCACTTAACTTTGTTCTGCCAGTCTGGTTTCATGCTATGGCCTTTTCAGATCGCATACTTTGCCATGACTGTTCAATACAACAGCTGGGAGTGTAAGAGGATAGGTGTGAGGCTAGATCCACTTTTTTTGAAAAAAAGGGATGATCAAACCTTCTCCTGTCAAGGCTCATCCCATTTTGAGAAAAATGTGGGGACCTGGCAGTACCTAAAGGGGAAATGTTTAAATTTTCAAAGGGAACAACTGCAATTCAGAGAAGGAAATGAGAGTGAATTCTAGGAAAGAGAAAATTAAGATAGTAGAAAGTAAAATTGAACAGCTAAAACAATTTATGTCAGAGGTAATTGTGAGGAAGGATTTATTCACTCCTAGACTGAGTTAACGAAGTAAGAGTTAAAACTATTTGTTATGTTTTGACTCAGGAGAAATGAGATAGGATGAGACAGTTTTTTTTTTCTGAGCTTAAGGCTCCTCAATTGCTTGTCCATAGTCATGGTCAGGAGATGTGTACACATCACCTGATGTTTTTATGATACAGAGGGACTCCTTAGATATTCTGAGGGAGCATTTTAAGACCATAATATATAATCAGCTTTATTTAGATGGGACAGAATGCAGGTCTGAAGTGATGACTCATTTTTTGATGATATTGATTGGCCCACCCTTAAACTTGGATCACCCTTAAATCACAAAACATGGTTGATTTTAACCTATTATGTTAGGACAAGATATTCAAGTAATTAGTGAGTAGAGGCCAAAACCTGAAGGCATCCCCAGAAAATTTTACAAGATTTTTATAAGAGAATTAGGGTCTTTTCTGCAATTGTTTAATGAATGTAAATCTGACAGGCAGCTGCTGTACTCTTCCCAGAGGTTACCAATTGTTACTTATTTAAAAGTGGATAAGGATCTTTTACTCCTGATGAATTATAGCCCTATTCCTATATTACTATCAAGGAGCAAGTTAGTTGTCATAACTTTGACAGGCATATTGGAAAAGTACAAAGTGTTTTTGGTAGAAACTTTCCAATTAGGATTTGTTAAATACATACATACATGCATACTTATATACATGCATATGTATAAATATATCAAGCACAGGCATTAACTCCCTTCAAGCTTGCCAATATATGATTGTATATACCTCTTATTATTTTTTTGTACCTGTACTTGTTTTTGTTATATAATTGCATAATACTGTTTATACTATGTTGGAGCTTTTCTCCCCGGGCCTCTACTGAAAATGGAAATATATCCAGTTAGACTAGCCCGGTCAACAAATGTAAAATAAATAAATAAAAAATAAATATAACAAAACACTTGTTCACATAACAAGTGTCCAGGCTGTTCTTACAAATATTGAAACTAGTACTTGCTTTAATGTAATTTGGTAGTCTATTCCATGCATCAGCTACTCTGTTAGAGAACCAATAAGTACACTTCTCATTCCTATAGAATATTCTACATAGGTTGTCTGAAGATTCTCTAGTACTTTTTGATAATCCCAAACATTCCCAGAGGTAGTTGTCTCTAAGTACCCTATATACCTGAATAATATCTCCTGTTAGATATTTGTAAGAGGCACTGTACAAATTGAGATATTTTAGTATTTCATAATAACTTAAATTTTCACATCCATGGATGCCCTTGGTATATTTCCGCTGTACTCTTTCCAGTTTACTCATGCTTGTTTTCTTATAGAGTTTCCATATTGTTTTCCAAACTCAAGTTTGGGTCTAATGTAACTAACAAACAATGAATTTATTATTTTTGATTTCCTAGACTTTATAAATCTTTTTATACACCCTATAGTTCTATAACTGTCATTAACAATTGGTTGATATGATTAGAAAAACTCATAGCTGAATCTACCTATATACCCAGGTCCTTAAATGAATCTACAGTTTCAGTCACTGTGCTTGGTATTAAATATTCACCTTTCAATTTATATCTCCCAAATCTCATATGCTTAGTTTTTTATGTATTTATCAACATATTATTCTCCTGTGCCCAAATGGTCAATTTAGTCAAGTTAGACATGCCTTATCTGTAACATGTAATCAGTTTACCCAATTTCAAGTCATCTACATATAGACTGTAGAACACGTCAGATGAAAAAGTTAGGTCTGAATGATACAATCTAAACAAGAAAGGGCCGCTCTGTGGGACACCCTGACTGTAACCAAGGATTTCACCTGTCCAGTTGCTGTATGATACTTGCCATGTCCTATTTGTAAGCCATGCAGCTATCCATCTTATCAAAAGTACATCAATACCTAGTTATGCTAATTCATTAATCAGTGTTTTGTGTATGACCCTGTCAAATGCTGAAGTTAAATCTATATAAATGATATCACAGCAAAATGTTTTATTAATAGCTGTTATTATATTGTTATAGAACATCATGTTACAGATGGTAATAGATCTGTTTTCAACATATGCATGCTGATATATGGTTTCATGTCCCAACCTCTCCATTTCTGACAATAACTTATCCAGTATTACCTTCTCTGTTATTTTTCCTCAACATGAAAGAAGACATAAGGGTCTATCTGATTCTGGGTTTGCCCTACTCCCCTTTCCCTTAAAGACAGGTTTAATAAGTGCATGTCTACAATCTTGCGGAATCTCCCCATATTTATATGACCTAGTAAATAATAGGTATAATGGTAGTGTAAGTTCTTGCTGAAGTGTTCACAGGTCATTGTTACTAATTCCTTCTCCTCCCTGTGCTTTGTTTGGATCCAGTTTGCTCAGTTCTTTGTCAATATAATCTAATTTGATTTTGGTATCTGGGGTTACCTGGATGTCATTAGGATAACTTATCACCCCTTTTGGGACCCAGACTGTTTTGCATAAGATTTTGTATATATATATATATATATATATATATATATATATATATATATATATATATATATATATATATATATATATAAACTCTGTTGTGTCTGAGAATAAACTTTAGAATCTGCACACAGTTTATCAATTTGTGTATCTTTACTCCTTCCCCATCTTATGTATCTATAAAAAGGTTTCCTGTTATGCTCAATATCTTTATATAAATTTTCTTGAAAATTTTCTTGATCTTGTCTCACACTATTCTTAATCTGTTTGTCCAGCTTGTTTATTTCAGTTTTCAAAGTTGTAGTTCAACCTCTCTTCCATTTCTTATATATTTTTTTCTCTCACCTTAATCAGATATCTTGTTCTTATGGAAATATATCCCCCTGATGTTGTATGCCTAGATCCTGATGTTAAACATTTTTGTGATTTTTTTTGCACTCAAACAATTTCTCTATCAAAACTTTTCACATCCATCTGCAGTTTTTCCACTGAACACCTCTCTCTCCAGTTAGTTTTACATAGTGACTGTTTTGCTCCATATAATTTGTAATTGACCTTCTGTGCATTGGCTTAGATTTCAGTTTGGCAGAATTATCTAGTAACAAATTAACCTTTATAACCCCATGATCACTGCACATCAATGGTGGTAAAACTTGACTTGAAGTTACAGTAATTTCTATGGGAACACAAACAATGTTCAGTTCCCTTGTAGTTTCTAAAGCAATTGTTGCTCATGAATATATGCTGTGAATAATTTCCTTACTAACGTAGTTGAATCAATATTATTCCAGTCTGTTTCTGGTAAATTTAAGTCCCCAGCTAATATTATTTTTCCCTCCTGCATTTCATGTAAGAAATGTATGGATTCCTCTAGGTCATCTGCACTTAATTTTGGTGGTCTATACACTCCAACAATTGTTATATGTTCCAGGGTTGTCTTTATTGTCACAGTTATACAGTCTATAGTATTGGCGTTATCACTGAACATGTAATAATCACAGGTCTTGTAGCTATCCTTAATCCCTAGCATAAAACCTCCACCTGATTTTTTTGTTAGAATGTCAGTTACAGTAAAAACATTTATACCCTGACAGAACTGGTTTCCAGTCATCGTTCTTTAACCATGTTTTGCAAACAATAACAGCATCAATCCTGTGGGAATGTAGCACATTTTCCAATAAAAAACTTCTAGCATTAACAACCATCAGAGATGGATCAAATGTTGCTCTCTGTAAACTGTTAAATTTTCGACCTAGAAAAAAATCCTGCCTAGTGTTGGTCAAATATTGCAAAATATCTGCTGCAAAAATTCTCTTCCCTGATCTTAAGCAATGCATACCATCTTGTCTGAACACGTGTGTCCAAAACAAAGCTTGAATGCGCTACACATTTCCATTTTTTAAAACTGGATATTATTTCCATGTAGGCATTTACCAAAAAAAAATCTTTTCATTCACAGTGACATGACTATCCTTTATAGGTGATTTGTGAAAAATTCATCCTAACACCACTACAAGTTATACTATCTAAGAGGGCTGTCAGTTCCCTACTAACAGTCAGAGAATCCTTGTGGATGACATCATTTGTACCAACAAGAATGAAAATGGATCAGTACCACCTTACATTAAGGCATTCCGAGGCTTGTCTCACATCTTCTATTTTTGCTCCTGGCAAGCATAACACTATTCAATGTTTATTATCATCTCTGCAAATATAAGTATCAGTTCCTCTAATAATTGAATCTCCAATTACAAGAATATATTTGCTGGCCAGCTCTGAAGAATCTTTAGCTTCTAATACAGCAATATCTGCTCTATCAATTGTTATGAAGGATAGATCTTCATCACTATTAGAAATGGTAGGCCTGCTTTGCTGCACCTTGTGTATATCATTTAATAGCAGAGTAAGGAAGGGATTACCCAAACTATCGATGACTCTTTTTATTAACTTCAATAAAGGATTTGATTCCCCATTACAATATTTTTTTAATTGAGGTAACCAAGTTTTTGGATCATGAGAGATGTTTTGCATTGGTGTCCATTACTGTATTCACATCCAATGTCCCAGGTCATTGTTTATGATATGTGTCCCAACCCATTTACTCTTATGTGTAAAAACAAATAGGAATGGTCTCAATACCCTTTGATATGTATTGCATCCAAAGATTGTCTGACTCTGCGTATTTGGGAAAATTATATGGGAGGACTATTCCATTTGGTGAATCTTCATGGGGTTATTAACTCATGATAGGCAGACTGTTAGGTTTTATAGCTCTCAAACTGCATGATTACTTATCTATTTAACACATCAGGAGAGGTCTCAGGCTCAAGAACAAAGTAGAATAAGACTGCTTTTTCAAAGAATGATCTCTGCATCACACAACCCCTCTAAACTATAGTTAAAGTATCAGCTATATCTATTGGTGACAACCAATTTCCCAAGGTGTTTTGAAAGAAAATGATGGCCTCTACCATGTTTGGAAGACTGAGGTACCTGACCTCACAAGGTATGCCAAGGCTTCATGTATGTTCCATTTTGTCCTTACCAAAGAGGGGCCTAAATCTTATTTTTGTGCTTCCTGAAATGCTATAGATTAACAGATTTACTTCCATATTACGTTACTAGGAAAGCTGGAATGTTCGGGATCCAATAGGGCATGAGCGTAGCATTTTTAAATGGTTATGGACATTAAATATTTTAGGTGGGTGGTTCTCTCTGAGTGTCAGTTGTTAGATCAATGGCGCTATTAGCATCAACATTAAGCCTGTTTTTGATTTAACTAGATAGCTAGATGAAGTACGTTCTGGGCAGCCCCACCTACATGTTCAGAATTTCTCTATTCTCTTTCATCTTTCTGAACACTGGGATCTTATATGGTGGCAATGCCTACAACTTATGAGTATTACCAAGGGTACTAACTGCACCAAAGATCCTCTCATGACTCCGCTCAAACTTAGTCACTTACCTTTGACAGACATAGGGTCAAGGTCATCAACAAGGACAGGTGTAAATACCGCACATTATTCTTACTGAGGAAGAGTGGAATATTGTATATGTGTATAACATATATGTTGCTGACATCACCATGCAATCAGCACTGTGGTAACACAGAATTGATGCCAACACAACAGAGTGTATATTAATCCTGTCTGTGTTCTGATTCTGTGGCTGTATTAGGCTTCAAAAAAGGGCAGTTACAACCTATGATGCAAAATCAGTGGCAGCATAAGACAAAAGAAAGAGTTTTACAACATTCATGGTATTTTTTGAACAAACTTACACTAGTTTCATATGATGAGAGTGATTTATTTGTTGCTATTGATCTTATTAACTTATTTATTGTATTCCCCAGTTGGCAGGACTGAAATGTTTTTGGATATCATAAGAGATTTTAACCAGCTGGCAAATGTTAAAAACAAATAATATATGATTTCATGCAGATTGTTTTAAACAACTTTTTTATGAGGAGGAATATTTGTCTCAATTATCTAATGTGACTATGAGAGCAACATTTGCTCACATTTATTGAAAATACTGGCATGGCAGGTCGGGAGAGAGCATTCATATCTGAATCAAATGTTTTGGAGCACCGTTACAGTTACAATAGATTCTGGGGCGATCTTTTCATTTTTGGAGTGGTAATTTGTCTGAACTGGCAGAATGTATAAATGTCATGGGTGCAACAACCCCCTGTGCACAATTTACTTTTAAATACAATACTGACAAAAAGATAATTTAGACATACAAGTGTTTTAAATCATCTATCTTTAGGAAAATCAACCTTTTCCGATTCATATTTACATTTTCAAAGTTGTCATTCTTATCATCAGAAAAAAGCATAGTTAAAAGAAATATGGTCCAGTTTTGAAGAACAGCTACAGTGGATGAGACCTTTTCTAATAAAGCTGATAATTTAATTAAATGTTGCTGGATAGAGATTATCCAGAATACATATTGGAAAGAACAAAACTAGTAGTTATGGATGGCAGAAAAATGAAGTTCACACCTATCATACGTAATGAACTATTTGTGGTATCAGATGATATTATGAAAACCTATTTGTCTAACACAGATATAGGTGATACCCTTCCCCTTGATGCCTACTCCATTATGCCATTGACAGCAATAAATTCAAATTTATCCTTTACTAATGAGCTGAGGTGGGGGGCTCAATGGTGACCCCATTGTAGTATACAACAAAGGCAGGAATATTAAAATGATTTTTGAAGGAGATTCAAAGAAATCAGCACTCACTAGGAACTCTATGGCAAAATGTGGAAGGTATAAGTGCTGTAAATATGTTTATAATGCCCCACACATCATTATAAGTCAGTATGACAGAGCTGTTGGTTGCTCTGGTGCTTTTCATCAATGAAAAGTAGGGGATAATGTCAGAGGGTGAGACTGGTGACCAGGCTTGAATATAAAAATTGTTCTAACAACTGCATTTGAAAGTAACAAAACAGCCTGATCTGAATGATCACATTTCTGTCACTAGTCTACACAAACATGATCTGCCAAGTTATCTTTTCATGTTTTGACATTATAGATTTTCTTCTTCTTCTTTCAGCTTTTCCCGGTTAGGGGTCGCCACAGCAGATCACCTGTCTGCTCATGACCTATAAGAGTATATATTGTAACCTTTTAATATACTATGTGTTTCTTTATATTGTATAACAATGTTTCTGTCAGTATCATTTGACTTGTTTATTTAAATGGTGTCATGTAATCATCGCTTTAGATCCTGAAGAAGTCTTTTTTTCTTGAGAGATAAAAGTGCTTAATCCTTATATTAAAGTGTTTTGTGACAATGCACAGTGTCTGACAGTGTTTCAGTTTTGTGTTTTTTCTGTTTTTTTCCAAACAGAGGGATATGAGCATTATTTTGTAATTTATTTTCTATTACGTATGTCTACTTATGTCATATTGTTTAAAAACATGAAGATTTAATAAAGATATATTGCTATATAATGTTACTTTGTCATATGTTTGCCTTACTAAGCAAGATGTTACTTTGTTATAGCTTTATTATTTCTTATTACTCTCAACAATATTTCACTATTATAATTATGATTATGCAAATAGTACCTTATTTCAAATATATAATGCCTTCACATTCTAGTTCACTATTAATATTTTTTGCCTGATAAATTTTATGTGAGTTGATTATCTGCTCTGTATACTTCCTTGATTTTGAAAATTGTCTGCTACTTAGCTCAATAATGATATATTATTTGCTATGATTGTTTCGTTTGCTTATGCCAGTTTACATTTGTATTGCCCATTTTGACCATGATTTCCAAAAAAATGGTCCTGAGCAAACTCAAATTCCAGGATAGCAAACTTAAATAAATAAAATTCATACTACTATTGATATAACACAACATACATCTCAGCTGTCCAGAACTTTACACAATGACCAGATATTTGCCTCATAACTTTGGGCTGTTCCTTATAAAGTTTTTAGTTTTCTGACAAATCATTGAGGATTGAAGTGATGAAATAATGACAGACATTAGAGTTTCAAACTTCAAATCCTTCAGAAAATGCATGCTAATACAAAACCTGTTAGAAATGTTTAAAGTTTATAACAGCAGTGTTCTAAATCTGCATTTCTGTCAGTTGTGAATATGAAGAAACCTGAAAAAAATCCAAACCTAAGTAAAAGGAATTGACTTCTATATTAGAATACATAAAACCTAACAAAGAACTAACAGAAAAAATAACTAGATAAAAACCTTTGGAAATATTTTCCTCAGAGGAAAGTAACTGGCCACTTAAATGATCCAGGCACAGCAACCAAGATGGCAAACTAGAAAAGTGTATTACATTTCATCTACAAACATTAAAATAAAATAAAAGACATTGCTATCCACCCACCACTCCAATAAGCAGAACTGATGCCCAAGATGAAAATTACAATAAATAAATAAATAATTTACTAATTAAAAAGTCGCACACAACTTTAAATTCAAGACTTCCGGTCAGAAAGACAGCAGCCATCTTCTTGATTTAAGACTTACATTATGTAGAAGGAAAATGCCTTAAATACTTTCTTGTAGTTCCAAATTCAATTATCTGATGGCATGGCCTAGAACATGGCACACTAAGACCTGATTGAAATACGTCATCCATCTAAATTACTAAAACTATACAACCTCAAAGCAAAACATGAAAAAAGATAAGGTAGTTTTAATCTCCTCACTAAAACTGTATAGCTTAACTAATGAACAACCTCAGACTAAACCCCCATATAAACCTTCTTCTGGTAAGAGATCCACCCAGACTAAAAGGAAAACTCGAAACCAAGATCACACCCAGTCTCTCCTGATTTCTACTACCAAGGAAAGGTTACAGAATAAAAAAAATCACAACAAATAAAAAAATCATTAAAATAAGTTATTCTACATGTAACTGGAAACCTGCACTTAAAACTGTTCACAAAACCAGCCCATTAAAATAACCAAAAATATATATAACATGCAGGAAAAATTAGAATTGTTGATATCAAGAATTCGATAAGTAAAATATTTTGCAGTACAGGGTGGAAGAATACCTTTCTGTCCTCTAACTTTGTAGTACAAGAGATATTTAATCTAATACCGGTCTCTCTCTCTCTCTCTCTCTCTCTCTCTTTCTCTTCCAAGCTACAATATGTATCTGTATATCTCTCTCATATATATATATATATATATATATATATATATATATATATATATATATATATATATATATATATGTATATATATATATATATATATATATATATATATATATATATATATATATATATACATATATATATATATATATATATATATATATATATATATATATATATATATATATAGATAGATATACATGTGTGTATGTATGTGTGTGTGTATATATATATATATATATATATATATATATATCTGTGTGTCTGTGTGTATAAACACACACTCACACAGACACATATTACATACAAAGACATAGCTCTCTCTCTCTCTCTAAATATATATATATATATATATATATATGGATCACCTTCATTTCGTCGACAGTTCATTTCACCGACACTCAACACAGCAGGCCCAATTCACTGACATTTCATTTCCCCGACACTTCATTTCACTGACACTCATTTCATTGAAAATAATATATGGCCTATTCCCCACTGTAGAGCAACCGTGGAGTTAGAATATATAGTAAGGGGGTGTGGGGGGCACAGCCCCTCACAATGGGGGGGTGTGAGTGTCAAAGCCCCCCACATACTGGGATTCTATAATGGTTTGTTGGTAATAGTTATTCATTGCACTTGTAAGAATGCATCTGTAAACTGTAAAATGTTTATGATATGTGGTGGCCTTTGCCCCCCACACACCCCCTTATTATATATTCTAACTCCAGGGTTGCTCTACAGTGGGGAATAGGCCATATATAATTTTCGACAAAATGAGTGTCGGTGAAATGCAGTATCGGTGAAATGAAGTGTCAGTGAATTGGGCCTGCTGACTTGGTTGTCGGTGAAATGAGCTGTCAACAAAACGAAGGTGACCCATATATATATATATATATATATATATATATATATATATATGCCAATAGTAGATCCAAGCAGGAGTCACCACACGGAAAAGTCAAATAAACTTTCTTTATTTCTCCATAAAAAACCACACAAGCGCTTTCACGTAGGTTAACTACGCTTCATCAGGTGTAAATCTTGAAAGCAAATGAACCATCTTTATACATGGCTTTTAGGCGGGAAAAAACAGATGATCAATTAACAATTAACAATTAAAACCCAATTAAAACAATTTATGTTTTGCTTAAAGCGGCAAAACCCTACCATTAAAAAATATATGAATAACATTTCAAAATCATTCAGTGGCAAAAACGTTCAGTGCTCTATTAATGCAGTATATTATATGTATAGCACAAATGATGGTATCATAAAAAGCAAGCATATCACAGAAAATAAATTAAAGCCAGTCAATACTAGCTTCCAGTTTGTTGCCACACTCTTATATAAAATATAAAATGCATTCTTGTGTTGTTTCAAACTCATTTCCCTGATAATATTGTATTCATCTGACAGAGAGCATTTGATAACAGATTAAATTTAAAAAAGCCGACGGAATCATCTTTTAAAACTAGATCACCAGACCACATAAGGTCTACATGACATAAAAAATAAAGTGCCTCATTAAGACAATACAACTAAGAAATATATACAACAAGGGATCCCTCAGACAAACCCAAAACAACCATCAAACCACCCTCAAGTCTTAAATTCCTAGAAACCAGACATCATCCATCAGTCTCATCGACAGACAAGATCCCTAACATCCGACACTTTACAATTACCAATAAGTAAGAAATCCAAACCCAAAAGCAAAAGCAAAACAAATACAATAACTAGACCATTCTCCACATAGACATCACTCCCACCGTCTAACATCACATAGAGAAAGAAACGAATACTCCCAAGCTCAATGACATTCATGTACGAGAACGCCTTACACACAAAACTAGTAATTCACACACTTCAAACTCACCGAATGTCTATCACTATCATGTCAAGCTGCATAGCAAAATACGTAATAGCCATACCTAGCGGATAAGCAACCACCATGTCTTGAGTTGTTAAAAAGAGGTGTTTAGTTGCCAGATAGCTAAAATGTTAGCTAAAATGATTAACAAACGCCCTCGATGGCAAAGTAAATTAACGTTTAAACATCATCTAGCAGCGTCTCTTTGCCAGTAACAGCACGGATTTCCAACCAACACTTGTAAACTATTATTAAGTGAAATATATTTAATGAATTTGAACTACCAGCAGAATCTATCATAATTAAAGCTGCTCACCATATAGTGCATCGCTCTTGTCGTCCAAGCATTCCCCACAGGCAAAACAAACCGCACAGAATAAGGCAAGACATGAGCAATCCAACTCAGAGATGTTCGTGTTCGTATCAGGAATACTGACAATCAAAGCTGAGTGCTCATACCTCTAACGCTCTCAAAACCTCTGCCTCTACCAAATACCACTACAACAAACAAACTATGTGGCAAAAAAGTCTAAAGAATAAAATATGACTTTGTCTGAGCCTATTAGAAATATTTAAACTACTGATAAATAAAATGGTAAAAAACTACACATAATACCTAAGACAAATTAATATACAGAATCAAATTCAAACAGACATAACCTAATTCAAGCCTGTACAAATAACTATTAAATGAAAGCACAATATTCTGCTAATAAATCATAAACAGACCATCTAAGAATACAAGGTGAGTAACAAGTCCACCTAAATCAAAACATCAAAAAATAGAAAACCTTAGAAAAATAGCTTTACTATGTGAAAGGTTGCATCCTCATAACTATCAAACTAAAATAAAAATAAAAATAGTAATATTGTCAGAATTTTGTTAAATTAATAACAATAATAAAAAATAATGAAATAATAAGATAACATATTTATATATTAAAACCAAAAATAAATTACATATATATTAAATGGTCAATATTTCTTTCGATTATCCAAAACAGGTTTAATGGAAACTGAATAATTGATAGCTGGGGTGTATGTGCCCTTAAGATGAAAATCCATTTCAGTTCCCTAATAGCCAGTTGGTTATTACTATCTCCTGCTCTAAGGCTCAGTGGCAACATTTCCAAAACTTTGAAACCAAAACTGTGACTGGGATGCTCCATGACGTGTTTGGCTAGGGCATTAGAATCTTTTTCTTTCCTTATATCATAACAGTGGTTGTAAACCCTATCTCGTAGTCGTCTCTTGGTTAGGCCAACGTAAAATCGTCACAAGAAACACACGTAGCTATATATCAGATTGCTACTGTTGCAATCACTGTAGAATCTAGGAATAAAGGAAAAAATGCCTGCAGGATGTATAAAACTAACCTTATTGGATATAAAAGGACACATGGAACATCCACCACATGGAAAAGTGCCTAGTTTATCATCAACAGTTTTTTCAAATGGAGATATATGCTCTGAACATAGGATTTCTTTCATATTCTGAGAAGTTCTGTAGGTAAATCTAGGACGTTCTCCAACTATAGTTTTCGTAAAGGTATCTGTAACCAATACATTCCAATTCCTAGTGATGATCTTATTTAAACTAAAACTGTCACTAGTAAAATTAGTGACATAGCTTAATTTATCTGTGAATTTACCTTTCACTCATGCATTTGTTATTACCCCTGTATTCCTATCAACGGCTGTTCCACCAATATTGTAATGTTTATCTATAAATCGCTGTTTGCATTCCATAAACATTTTAACGGATAGCCCTTTCTCTAAACAATGCCTCTAAAGTGTTTATTTCTCTCTCTAAATAGTCACTGCGCTGGCAGATTCTAAAAATTCTATGCATTTGACTACATATTATACCTTCGAAGGTATACCTGGGATGCATGCTGCTAAAATGTAGCAGCGTATTTCTCCAGGTTGGTTTCCTATATAAAGATGTAATAATCTTGTCTTCCTCAAATTCTAGTTGTAAATCCAAGAAATGCATCTTAACATGGGAAGTCTCTACTGTAAACCTTAAAAAAGATGGCGAATTCTCCAATTCATTAACAAATCTAATGCATTCTGACTCAGTTCCGTCCCATACAAAAAGGACGTCATCCACAAATCTTTTATATATTCTTACTTTTTTGAATTCAGGATGCTTAAACAAATGTTCGCTCCCAGTTATACACAACCAAATTGGCATAACTGTTCGCACAGGGGGTTCCCATGGCAACCCCCCATTTTTGCAAATAAAGTTGATCTTGGAACAAAAAAACATTGTTACTGAGTATAACTTCAAGGAGATAATGTATAAGGATCATCCTGTTGTTACTGTAACCAGATGAAGAAACCAAGACTTCATCAATTGCTTGAAGCCCTAACTCATTAGGGATGCAAGTGAACAGATTTTAACATCCATTGTTACTAGTAACAAAGGTGTATCATTGCTCTTAAAGTCATGTTCTTTCAAAGAATCAATTAACTGGTAAGAATCACTTAGAATATGTGGGATATGGTCTACTAGAGGTCTTAAGATGCTTTCTATAAAGGAGGAAATGGTACAGGTTACCCAATTATTACTTGAGACTATCGGTCTCATGGGTATCGTGTAAGACCCTCATGTATTTTGGGTAAACCTTTTATCAAGGGAATGAGTGGATATTCTATAAAGAGATATTCATACAGTTCACAGCTTATCTGTCCCCCCATCAAAAGATCATATAAGTCAGCATGTACAGTTTTAATGATCTTCTGGCATTTTACATTACTGATTCTCTCATATACTGTATCTTCTGATAAAAGGTTCGACATAGCTAAATTATAGTCTAGAGAGTTCATTATGACTATAGCTCCACCTTTATCAGCTGGTTTGATAATGATGTCAGTATTTCTTTTAGAGAAAATAGTGAGTCTTGTTCTGCTCTAGACATGTTAAAAAAGCAGCATCTTTTTTTATGTTGAGCAAACCAACTATAAAAGTCAGATTCACACATTTTTAGGAAGCTTTCAACATTATGTGGCATGTTGGGTATGAAACTGCTCTTTACTCTAAAGAAATGTTTAACTTCATTAGTGTTAACCGCATTGTTATTCTTAAACAAAACTTTGAGTGAAACATTGCGGCAAAACAGTCTTAAATCAACCAACACATCATTAAGGGAGCTGGTTTGAGAAGGTATAAAGTTAAGACCTTTCTCTAGAAGAGAAACATCTGAGTCCGATAGACTGTATGTTGAGACATTATATATAAGGGAGTTTAATTTCGCTGTCTCCTTGGTGCTTGAAACCTCTCTTCGGAACTTTTTCTTTTTCTTGGTCCTCTGCTTTGAGAACGACCGCGCCACCCCACACGTTCCTTTACTGGAAAGGGTAAAAAAGTGTTCATCGTGTGAGCAGATTCCTTGGGTCTTGGCCCTGCAGAAAAAAAGGGGCAGCAGCTTGTTGATTAGGTGGAGGTGTATCACTTGAGCAATGGGCATCACTCGTGACCACTGAGGAATAAGAGGGTTGAATGTTGTGTGATACAGGGTTAATCTTCTGTGCACTAGTTGCTATTAATGATGGTACTGGGTCTAAAGAAACATTGTTCATAGGCACATTGATAGGAGGCTCAGAGTCAGTGATCATGTCTGGATTAGACATTGTAGAAATAACTTGTTGGTGAGAATTGTTATTTTTTGGCCAAATAAAAATCTGACCTGTGGCAAAATCTTTGGCATCTCTCTGAATCTTCCTCTGCTTCACTGCTTTTAGACGTTCACTGAATGAATGAACCTGGTTCAGAATATTATCTAATCTCTTGTTGAAATATTCACTGGAAAATTTCTCAAGAATGTCTTTATGTTGAAGCTCTATTTTCTTTCTTAATGATGCCTCTAATGGGGTAAAGTATTCCAGTAATAAATTCACATAACTGAAGCCCAACTGTATGTTTAGGTCTTGCCACTTCCTCAACAATACAGGATGAGAGTTACCATAAGAAGGCATACAAAAGACACGCATACCTCTAGGTACAATTTTAAAATGGATGCATGCCTCTAAGTGAAGCCTTTGCCACACATACCTTTGCAGTTGATACAAGTCATCTTGAAACGACCTTGTGAGTTTGTTAAATTCAATTACAGACTCACCGCTGGATGTTTGTGGTGTAGCATTCGCTAAATTGTTCAGATCCAGAGTCAATAAAGGATTCTCAGCATTATACTTAATAAAGTCCCAAGTAGTAAAACTGGTGTCCTCGTCTCTGGAGTAAAGTCTAGTTCGATATCTGTAGTTTCCATGAGTAGAAGTAGCCGCAGCACCAAACAAGAAATAAAAATATATAAAGAACTGCAGCCAAAACAAAGACTCCGTTTGGAAAAAGGAAAACCAAACTGCCAATAGTAGATCCAAGCAGGAGTCACCACACGGAAAAGTCAAATAAACTTTCTTTATTTCTCCATAAAAAACACACAAGCGCTTTCACGTAGGTTAACTACGCTTCATCAGGTGTAAATCTTGAAGGCAAATGAAAGATATTTATACATGGCTTTTAGGCGGAAAAACAGATGATCAATTAACAATTAACAATTAAAACCCAATTAAAACAATTTATGTTTTGCTTAAAGCGGCAAAACCCTACCATTAAAAAATATATGAATAACATTTCAAAATCATTCAGTGGCAAAAACGTTCAGTGCTCTATTAATGCAGTATATTATATGTATAGCGCACAAATGATGGTATCATAAAAAGCAAGCATATCACAGAAAATAAATTAAAGCCAGTCAATACTAGCTTCCAGTTTGTTGCCACACTCTTATATAAAATATAAAATGCATTCTTGTGTTGTTTCAAACTCATTTCCCTGATAATATTGTATTCATCTGACAGAGAGCATTTGATAACAGATTAAATTTAAAAAGCCGACGGAATCATCTTTTAAAACTAGATCACCAGACCACATAAGGTCTACATGACATAAAAATAAAGTGCCTCATTAAGACAATACAACTAAGAAATATATACAACAAGGGATCCCTCAGACAAACCCAAAACAACCATCAAACCACCCTCAAGTCTTAAATTCCTAGAAACCAGACATCATCCATCAGTCTCACCGACGGACAAGATCCCTAACATCCGACACTTTACAATTACCAATAAGTAAGAAATCCAAACCCAAAAGCAAAAGCAAAACAAATACAATAACTAGACCATTCTCCACATAGACATCACTCCCACCGTCTAACATCACATAGAGAAAGAAACGAATACTCCCAAGCTCAATGACATTCATATGAGAACGCCTTACACACAAAACTAGTAATTCACACACTTCAAACTCACCGAATGTCTATCACTATCATGTCAAGCTGCATAGCAAAATACGTAATAGCCATACCTAGCGGATAAGCAACCACCATGTCTTGAGTTGTTAAAAAGAGGTGTTTAGTTGCCAGATAGCTAAAATGTTAGCTAAAATGATTAACAAACGCCCTCGATGGCAAAGTAAATTAACGTTTAAACATCATCTAGCAGCGTCTCTTTGCCAGTAACAGCACGGATTTCCAACCAACACTTGTAAACTATTATTAAGTGAAATATATTTAATGAATTTGAACTACCAGCAGAATCTATCATAATTAAAGCTGCTCACCATATAGTGCATAGATAATTTAATTAAATGTTGCTGGATAGAGATTATCCAGAATACATATTGGAAAGAACAAAACTAGTAGTTATGGATGGCAGAAAAATGAAGTTCACACCTATCATACGTAATGAA
>NC_056725.1:364811408-364836408 GCF_019279795.1 Protopterus annectens
ACTACATAAATTGCAAGGTTATCTGTAATGCACAATAAATCATCTACAGTGTCTGTACAGGTAACTCAGGCAGTTTCCATGACTCACACATTTGGCACACATGTAAGTTGTACACCAGTTTGCTAGGGGTGACATTCCTATGCTGCATCTAGTAGTAGATGCAAGCAATGCTCTGGAGCCGTGGCTCATGGCACCCATGAAAAACCCACACAACTCTACAGAGCAAGGATACAATGAAGCCCATGCTCAAACTAAGAATTTCATAGAACATGTGTTTTGTTTGCTTAAATCAAGTCGCCATTGTCTAGACACATCAAGAGGTGCACTGCAGTACGATCTGAGCACTTGTGCTGAAATACTTACAGTCTGTCATGTTACACAATATAATTATCAGAAAAACAGTTTTAGCACGGTCAACAAGGGGCAGGACCACAGTTTCATGGTCAGTTATCCACTGTGTACATCAGACGTATATGCTACCATAAGTGACAAAGACATTGGCAAATGGCAAGGCACAGTCATCATCATTTGCACAGGATGGAGGGAGTAGGAGAGTGACACCAAAGTAGTGAGTGTGTGCAAGTAAGAAACACATGTGTCTCTCAGAGTATGCAGTGCTCAGGACCAGTAACAACAAATGTGCAGGACTCAACAGAACTGTTTAGGTAACTTGCATGTGTGTAAAGTGGTGTGGGCAAGTGATTTTCTTTCTGTGTGTGTGTGTGTTTGCATGAACACATTCAAGCACTGTACTAGTACTATATCTTGACATTTTAGATAGGTGTGAACCGTGCATGAAAGACTACTCAGTTCACCATCATCACCCCAACCATAAGAACCACCTCTGCCATGAGTTGCACTGATATTTTCATGGCCCTGGCTGGAAGTTGGGGTGCTACCTGAATGTGAGTGATATCTGCTGGACTAGCTCTCATCAGGACTACATCCAGAACCACAGCCTCATGGCCTACCATGTCTGGGTGCGGACCCTGAAATCACTTACTTAGCAGTGGATGTACCATCACTGTGAGAGTGGAATCTTGCATGGCCACATCTACTAACATCAGAAGATGGAATGGCTCACCATACATGTGAATGCATACCCCCCAACAGATGTTTTATCATAGAAACTGCCCAATCCAGTGTATCATCAATCCTGTCTAAGGAGTTGCCCTCATGGTTCAGGGAGTAACTCACATCAGAAGGCACAAATTTAGTAGTTGCACTATCTTTTCCAAGGCCCTGGTGGAGCATCCCTGTGTCTCCACTATGGCCCAACACATATGTGTAACAGCACCTTATGATACACCAGCTTAATGAAGAAAGTGGACAGCAGGCATTCTTTGGCCACCCCTACCAGCCCTTCTGTGTAGCAACACACCCTCATGATGGCTACTGGGACAGGCAACTGACTCTGCAACTAGAGTAATCACATTACCTGATCAACTGTGTCAACCTCAGCCTGTCCTATATCAGAGGTCTCTGTGTCCTGGGTATGCATAGGCATAGTAAATGTGTCAAAAAAATGGGCAGGGGATGTGGGAGTCACAGCTCCAGTGTCAGACTGACCCATTGCACCCCTAGACTGTGCCTCTTTATCACCACTATCATCAGAGGCTACCGATAATATGTCATCAGGCAGCAGTAGTTTCACAGTGCCACTCTCAGGATCACTTATCATAGCAAGCAATAAATACAACAAACAGAAACATGGAGAATAACATTGTTTGCCTATATTCTTTATAATAAAGGTATGCTAAACTTCATAAGAGATGTTAAATCTACAAAAACTCTAATGTCAAGTAGACCTGAATCTACCTTATATACAATATTAACAATAAACAAATGTGTGCTTAACATGTGCAGCTGGACTAGCCTCCTGCAACCCAGAAGTGTCTGTATGACAGAAGTGGAAAGGAAAGAAGCCTGATAAGCATATATAGATATCAGACATCTGAGATATATGCATATAAAAGTATAACAATGACACTTTTGCTTCTTGCTTACCTGGAAGGTAATCTTGTGACACACTTGGTCTGTTGTCCACATCTGCACCAGTGTCAAGGATTCTGGTGGAACCCTCTGATGATCTGTCTTGATCTCTGATAGTGGACCAGAACTCTTCAGTTTCAGTTAGTGGTGGTCCAGTGACAAGACCACCCTCATAGCCACCTGTTCCCAGGCAATTGCATCGGTCCTACAGCAAGCAAAGGTTATGTTAGTTGACTGATGTCTTATCTAAGAGTAGGATCGTCCATGAACTACAGCTGCATTGAGATCATCGACCACCTGCTACCATATCCTGATTCAGGCAGATTGGTCATCTCTACCTCTCCTAATAGAAAAGCTTCATGATGATGCAAGACTTGGATAATGACTTCATTTTCTGCATCACTATCTGGTGACTTACACAGTATAGATGTGTTCTTTGGTATCATATCCCTGTATGAGATGAAACAGAAAATAGGCACACATAATTACATTTATAATTAACATACAGGATAGTAGTAAGATCAATTCTGTGTGACTGTACGTAACCAGCATGCACACAAACCATTTCTACATGCTCACTTATGACTGCACTCAAATTAGGCCTACCAGGCCTCCAATCCCCCTTCCAATCCCCCAACAACAAGTTATGAAACTCATATGCTATCTTTAACAATGCAAACAGTACTCCCCCATTCAACCTCAATGCCCCCACCTAATCCCTCTCCCCAACATGTACCCAGTCTCTCCAGTCAATCCCCTATCAACCCCCAACCTCCTCACTAACCCTCCACAACAAAAAGGAACTATACTTAAAAGTTAACAGCACATATCTTATAACACTTCTGTACTGGATATAATATGTGTGAAATGTGTAATACACTGTTGCATTAACAGTATAAATGCAGCATTAGAAAAGTAATACCAAAATATTACAACTGCCATATCCACCACTGTAGAGTTCAGTCCAGTTGAAACGCAAAAACAGCACGTTTTCTTTCCTTGCTAAGAAAAATAAAAACACCAGACCTTACCACATACTTACAATACAATTATCTGCAATAAGTATGAAAACATGACATACAGAAGAACATAATAATAAACGAGTAATGCAAAATTTTGTAGTATAATTTTAGAAATGCAGACATGGCTATGACAAAATGAGTGGAGAAAAGTAAATAAATAAATCTAAAATTGTAAATATACTTTTCACTGGTCGATGCACTTCATCTTTTAATGTTAAACTAAAAGCATTACTTAAGAAATAACAAAATACCTTGATAATACAGCACTGTAGAAAATAGATAAATCTTGCAAAGTTTTGCTTTACTAGCAGTATTGAGCTTTGTGTTTAAATACCCTTTCCCCAGTATAATACAAGGGGATTAGCTACATCATTACTTTTATATATAGTGCAGAGTTAGCTCTGTGAGCACTGTGATTATGCAAATATGGTGCAAACTCATTAGCATTCCTGAATACCAAAAGCTGTACTAAGTGTAAGGAATGTAAGCATAGTGTAAGTACCTATAGTATATGATCATATGCACACACACTTGTGATGAAAGGACCAGCACTGAGCAGGAGCAATCAGCTTTCATATTTTCCCCTCTTTGATATACACCTACTAAGGGTATGTCAGGGAGAAGACACTTAAAAATGTCTGCAAGAATATTGATTGATTTAGGGGAATGACAGTCCTAACATTCAAATGCGGACTTAAATGACCACAATTACTGGCACTTAGCAGGAAAGGTTGTTCATATTAAATGAGTATCATACACATTGTTAAAGATAGCATATGACAAGATAACAGAGAGAGTTGTTGTTTTTATGAAAGCATAGACAATGAAAGGATGCAACAGACAGAAAGAAATAGATGCAACTGCTAGTATAGTCTTTGTTTAATAGTGTGTGAATATATGCCTATGCTAACTGTTGGTAATATCCCAGTCATCCAGATATTCACAGTCAAATGTGAAAGGACAACTTTCCATAACTTGTTTGTATTGCCCTTTCAATATGATTTGATACAATGTTACATTATTATTATATCCAAACTCTTTATCACCTTGCCAATATATGTATTGTTCTGTGCTAACTCCAGAAAGTATTGTGAAATGATTGCTTTTAATACCCTTGTTTGAGGGTTCAAATCCACACAGCTCCCTTTGTAACATGACACATTTGGTCAAACATGTAAAGTACTTTATCTACAATAGTTTATATATTTTTTCTTATATCATCTGCGTACCACATGGCAGCATGAAAATCACTTCCATAGCTTAAGGAAAGTGGTGAAAAATGTAGTTAATGCTACCAAAGGTAGCACAAACCAACCAGATAGCATTACATGGGTGCCAGTACTCTAGACAGTACTCATGATAGAAAATACACCTGACAGTTATCTTTTTCTGTGGCCCAAGATGTAAGTGCAGTCATCTTATGGATTAAGTATATCTGACGCAAGGCTCCAATCCACTGAGATGATACTTTTACAGAGGATAGTCTGAATATATATATTTAATCACATTTTCTGATACCATTGCGGTGTTGTTTAAAAATCAGCTCTTGTCGCTATTGCAAACTGCACGTGATCGTTACTCTGTCCACTTTAGCATTATATGTCGTTAACTACAATTCTGACGGTGTGTTCCACAAAGTGCATGCCTAATTTTGCAAGCAGATGTGAGAAAGAAGAATTACTCACTTGAATGCACTCCTTTCTTTGGCAATTGCTACATACACTCACTCATTGCATTTCATTCACTATACATAATTTCTTCTAATGTATTTTTTATTTGCTCTCTGCTTGGCGGAGTGCAAGCAGGGTTCACTACCTAAAGGAAAACATGAAAAAATTAGTTTAGGCTGCCCTAGGTTGTTCATACATGCCTGTTGTCATTGAGTGGCTCCCCACAACAGGAAGAGTATGTACTTCAGTAAATGCAACTGACAGATGCCTAAAACTGACAGATATCAAATTCTGGTCTACTAGGTGTAACTGAAGTGAATTGAGAGAAGCAAGGCATATGAACCATTCTTTGATTCCTGTGTAAAGATCACATTTCAATTTATCACAATATGCCCTTTATTTATTTCCAGTCATTTTAGGATCCACTTGTGTTTTTCTTGGCAGTATGCAAACAGGGTGCACTACCTAAGGAAAAAAGTGAAAATTTTACTTTAGGCTGCCTTAGACAGCTCAAACACACCTGTCAGCTTTGTATGGCTGGCAGCACTCTGGACATTAATCACTGAAGAAAATAATCCTGTCAGGTAATTTCAGCTGTGGTACAAAATGTAACTGAGTTGACTAACAGAAATAAGGTACATGAAGCATTGATCAAATCCTGTTTACAGAACACTTTGCCATAAATCACAATATTTACTTTTCCATTTTAAAGGACATTTGCTCTCCACTTGGCAGCATGCAAACACAGTTCATTACTTAAGGAAAAAAGTGAAAAATTTAGCTTGGGCTGCCTTAGGTAGCTCAAATATGTTGCTGTTGTGTCTTTTGGCTTATCCCGGTTAGGGCTCACCGCAGTGGAACTCCAGTCTGCTAATGTTTGGTAGTGGATTTTTACGTGACAAGTTACCAGCCCTGACACACAACCTTCAATGAAGGCATGCCCATTCACGCATGCCTCCACACAGAAGACACTCTAGCTGAGAATCGAACGGGACAACATCTTGCTGTGAGGCGACAACGCTACCGCAGCACCACTACCGCGGGTAGGTAATATTGTGCTTTTTTTCAGCACTCTGGACAGTACTGAGAGGAGAAATTCAGCCAGCCCTAGGGTTGACTCTGTGGAACAAAATATAAAGCAGTGACTTTTGATAAATAATGCAGCCTATTAAGGGTTCAAATCCAGCTTAAAATACGTTTTAAAATGGGTGTAATAAGCACATTTCTCAGAAATGTTTGAATAGGCCTACAACAGTAAAGAAAACTGATAAAGCCTGTTCCTTGCAAGGAATATATCAGTAAGCCTTTCATAATAAAAATGTGCTGTTTAGCATATATGATTAATGTTTCAGATATATGCACAACCTAATGCATGACCACCTTCCTAGACTTGGCAAAAAATATGTTTCATATAAAAATCACTTGCATATGTATGATGAGCATAGTGCTTTTGTTGTAATCATCATGACTCATCACACATCTCAGCTACATGATTAGGACCCTTATGTCTTCTGTAGCATGCATGTAATACAAACCAGCCTATATTGATCATCACATTCAACTACATCCACATGAAACATATTTACTTGCATTAATAATCACTTTTACATAGGAATGCATTCCAAGTCATAATTACACCCACACACACATATGGGCCTTTTAAATTCATTCAGGTATCACTGAAGGTCAAAATTCCATAATGCAAGTTAGTTTTTCTATGGCAATGTTAGTTAATACATTACATGGCAGCATTTGCCTCCTTTATCCCATAGGTTCAATTACCAGCAATTACAATAAGCCCTACCTGATAATACGGCAGAATACAGCTGTCTTTCACCTTCCAAAGTGCAACTCTCAAAATTATGCCAGTTAGCAGTCCACTGTTGAACAATGGAACTTGTAAAAATGGGTGGAGTATCCCACATGGCAAAACTCAATGCCATGTTTCACACCTTTACTGCTATGTGCTATAAGTAGTGCCAATGTGTCTCGAAGGAGTCAGTCTGCTTTCAATCATACAAATGCAGTTGGCAAGGCTATGCATGCTTGCACAATATTAGTAATGCATAAGATTTGAATTAGGCACTAATTCAGACAGCTTTTGTTAGATGCATGAGATCTGAATTAAGTACTAATTTAGACATCTTTTATTAGCTTACCTTTTGCAGATATGGCTGGCGAGGGAGAGAATGGTGCTAAATTTAAAGCACAGAGGTGGGGTGTTGAGAAGTCCAGGATATTTGTGGCTCTCCTCCTGAAGCACTACAGCTGTAGGCTGCTTCAGGGGGGTTATACTGGGTCTGAGTATATGGCTGAGGGTTGAAAAAGCTTAGACAATGCTGTCTCTAATGTAACAGGCATTCCATGCACTGTGCAACAATGTCATCACCACTATAGTGACCATAAAAATAGTAAGTAGGACTTCCTAAGCCAATGGGAGTCAGAATTTAGGACTGGAAACATCCTGTAGATGTGGAAGTATACTGAATTATAACCTGCCTGTGATATGGCAGTAGTCATATAGCCAGTTACTCGCTATGCTTTCATATAGATTTTTTTAATTTTTGTTCTCTACATCTGCAGAGGAGATAGATGCAAACTGTGATGTGCACCAGGAGAGATTAACTCACCTCAGAAAGGCATGTGGTAAGTATGACTCAATTAAAAATTAAAGCCATAATATTATATTCTTTCCCTAAAGCACTAGAATCTAAAGCAGGCATACCTCATCATTCATGTCAAGCATGCATACCTTCCCAAATAAGTGTTTCTGATTACATTAGGCAATGAAAACACCAGCTTAACTGTGTGTGGGTTTAATAAACAGAAGCAGCATTTTTAATTGTTGATTGTTTATGGGATCTTAAGACCAATCTTTCAGTAAGAATTACATTGTGTTAACTGTGATTATTAAGTTAGAATGCATAATTTCAGTCTATTGTAGTGAAATAAAGGCTGCTGTTTCTTATATCAGAGCAGAGATATTTGTTTATTTATTAACACAAATATACCTTCCCATCATATATGGATGTTCCAAAGGTGTGCAACAGTAAACTATCAAAATGTTATATGTATTGCAAAAAATGTTTGTTTAAAGAATACAGTACCGTGACATACCATGTATCTAATTTTCTCTTATTTTTTATCTCTCTATCCTTGTATCTCTTTTTGGTGCATGGACTTTTTTAATTTACTAACGATCTGCTGTTTGCATAACCTGCTGATGAAAATGAATCATCAACAGCAAGGAGAGGTATACCGACCACTGCAGCTCAGTCTACCATACCTCCACAGATGGCAGAACAGACACCCAGCACTTCATGGTCACAACCTGTCAGTGTTGCCTCCAGAACCTCTGCCCTATCTGCTCCAAGTAGATCAGGTAGCTCTGCAATGGCTGCTGGTACAGTGGTTCTCTCTGGGAGCAGTGGTAGTGGAGGTGTTAGTTTTGTCACCTGGCAGGAGCTGACAGGGCTGGTGGATAATATACTGGAGTGGGGCCTCAGTGCACATATCAGCATGGTGGAAAAGGTTCTTCATTGCATTGCAAAGATGATGCCACAGCTGGCACTGGCCTAGGGAGCTGCTACAGGAGAAAGTAATGCTAGTTCTGAGGGGGAGAACTAGATTATCACTGTTCTCATGCTGGATGTGGGTGCACCTCTGATGTCACCTACCTATCCCCATTCATGGTGTTCTCCAACCTTTTGTCACCATAACCATCCCCATATGTCTTTTATGTGCTGTATGTCTGGGGATGCTTCCTAAACTACCCTACCTCCTGCCTACCATTCCTAAGCACCTTTCTTAACATTCTCTCCCAAATAAAAAAATGGGCTCCTGTCCCACACATAGCTCTCCACTTTGCCTGTGTGTCATCCTGACACAAGTGAATAGGTGCAAGGTCATCCAACAGTATTCTGTTATCACCTATCCCTGGTGTGGTGACTCTGCAAACTCATGAAATTCAGTGTACAATTGTTTATTGGTGTTATGAAGAAGTGGATAGTTACACTGCTCTCCAACAACACATTTGTAAATTCCTGTTTTCAGTTACCTGAGTAACAATGAACACTGTTTAACTTTTTGAAAAAGCTGGAAATTTTAACTTAATATGCAGTGGTCTGGCTACTGTCTCATGATGGGAAAGAGAGTAAGGCCATACTATAGGCAGTACTATGGCACACTTAATGTAACATTTATTACGCTGCTGGCTGGATTCAGCTCAGAGTTCTTCTGTGGCATGTTGAGATAATTAGTCTCTAGCCAGATGTCTTGGCAAAGTATCTTTGGTTTGATTACCACTGTATGCCAATTTATTACTTCATGACATTTCATATTCCTAGCATATATTTACTTGCACTCATTTGTATTTCTCTACATATAACATATTTCATTAATATAACATTGGAATGGTGCAGCAAGATATCATTTTCAAAAACATTATAGCCCCAGCAGGTAGACTTACTAAGCCAGCCTTATCCTGGTATTCAAGTTTATTGCATTCTCCCACTCCTTATTTGTACCTAAAGAAATGAACTTATTGTACAGAACATGACAGATTAATGATGATTTAAGAATTAAAATTAAAACAGCACGTAGGTGTTCCTACATGTCCTATAAAACATATTTTTGCTATTCCTGTCTGCATCTGTTTGTAACATTCTCTCTTCACCATTCCTTCTTCAATAAGTTTTCAGTGTGTTTCAATAGTCTTATTTTAATGCAGTGATGAAGGTGTACCTTTGTGGCATGATATGCTAATGCTCAAAGGAGTAGAAAGATTTTTTTAATAATTCAAGGGTTCTGTTACAGACATTAGCTAAGTGTCAATGAGTGTTTTTGGTTTGGTAATTTAGGTGTAAATACTGGCTGCATTTTGTTGTGAAACACCATTATCCTTCTTCATTGATAATTTACTTTCTCCCTGCCTCCATCTTACCCTGATGGGGTATCTTTTCCCTTCTGTATTATTATTCTTCCACCTCTGCATTTCAGTAATGTCTGACATCAGGAAACAAGTACAACTAAGGCTAAACGGAAGCATAATATTTATGGCAGTATCTTTGGATTTGATTGCCTTCATCTGCATTACTCTGTTTCACTTAGCACCACTGTACTAAGCTACATTTCATGAGTTTAGTGTAAATTTAAACAAAATGAAGACTTCGATGTATGTATTACAGTTGTCAATAGCGTAATAAAGATGATTGCATATATGCATGTTTGCTGAAATCCACTGTCAAATATTAACTTTCACAATTATGGATTTCTAATTACTCTGCTACAATAACACTCAGGTCTCACTCATGTCTTTGCATGCTGAAAATGTTCAAATTCATATTGATGATATTGTGTTTCGTGATGTTTTGTCTGATTATTGTGTCTGTAAATATTCTGTAATATATATATATATATATATATATATATATATATATATATATATATATATCATTATCGTCTTCTTTCGGCTGTTCCCATTAGGGGTCGCCACAGCAAATCAACTGTTTCCATTTCTTCCTGTCCTCTGCATCTTGCTCTGTCACACCAACCACCTGCATGTCCTCTCTCATCACATCCATAAACCTTATCTTAGGCCTTCCTCTTTTCCTGTTACCGGGTAGCTTCATCCTTAGCATCTTTTTCCCAATATACTCAGCATCCCTCCTCAGCACATGTCCAAACCAACGTAATCATGCCTCTCTGGCTTTGTCTCCAAACCTTGTGTGTGTGTGTGTGTGTGTGTGTGTGTGTGTGTGTGTGTGTGTGTGTGTGTGTGTGTGTGTGTGTGTGTGTGTGTGTGTGTGTGTGTGTGTGTGTGTATATAATAAATAAGCCTCTTTAATTAATACATAATTATCTTGCTGATTCAGTAATCTGCCTGCTATCTATTATGATGGCTGTGTTGTCCACATAGAGCAACACAGAGTACTGCTTACTACTATTGTAAGTTTAACACTTCTAGATAAGATTAACATGTGCTAACACTTTGCCAGCAGCAGTGCAAATCAGCTTAGCAGTGCTGTGCTCAAAGAGTACAAAAAAAGTCGAGATCAAAGAATTCTAGTTATCTGTTGCACAACATTAGTACATCTGTATTACTGTTGCCCAAAGCTGATGATGAGTTTTGAATAATGTTACTTCACATAATTCATTTGATTAAAGTAATTTGTCTGCTCTACAGTGTTTATAGTGTTTACACTTGCACTGAGTTACCAGCTTGGTTAAACCAGTCTCATGGAATCCATCACTGTCATTCTGCAGTGCACTGACCTACGTACAATTTGCATGTTTGTCTTGCCAGTGCACATTGTATACATATGCAGTTGTTGCATGGTCTGGGGTGCATAGGACTATCTCTTCAAAGCATTGATTTTTACAAATATTCCAATATCCAATTTCATATAAGTATTGTGCTTCTTCACCTGTGGTGTTTGTGACTAGTATATTGCTCTCTAGATCATGTAAATAGTGTCCTAAATAGGTAAGAGGTACACTGTCTACTATGGAAGACTTGTGTGTGTGTGTGTGTGTGTGTGTGTGTGTGTGTGTGTGTGTGTGTGTGTGTGTGTGTGTGTGTGTGTGTGTGTGTGTGTGTGTGTGTGTGTGTGTGTGTATCACTTGGGAGTGTATCCATTGCTCCTGAGAAAAACACATTTAAGTGTTCTCACACCTCCTTTATCCCTATTTTTTACAGTAACATTCTCTCTAAAACACACTGAAGAGGTCATCCTAACAAAAGTGCAATCTCTCCCCTATGTACTAGATATCTCTTGTGGTGCTTGTGAGTATTACAGTGCTCCCTAGATTGTCTAAACTAGATAGGTAGTAGCTTGTTACCTCTCATAAAAAACTTGCAGGTATGTGTAATGCTTGGTGTTGTCTCTGTTTCCCTGGCGATGTGTATACAGCTTCTTTATAACAACTTTTACATAAACATCCTGCTTGAAATATAGTGATGAGGTCATCCTGACAAAAGTGCAATCTCTCCACTGACAGTTACAATTCTGTGGCACTTGCAAGTGAAACACTACTGTCAGTATTCTGTAAACTAGTTAGGTAGGACCTAAAATACCCATCACGGACAACTTTTGTGTGGGTGTGTAACACTTGTTGCTGTCTCCATTTCCCCTGAAGAGGATGCATTTAAATGTATGTACAGTTCCTTTATAACAACTTTTATGGATATATCCTGCATGAAACACACTGATAAAGCCATCCTGACAAACGTGCCATCACTCTCCTATGAGTCAGGCTTCTTCTGTGGTGTTTCTTTGTATTATAGTGCTCTCTAATTGTATAAAGTAAATAGGTAGGAGGTTTGATAGCCTTCATGAAAAACTTGTACATATGTGTAATGCCTGTTGCTGTCTCCATTTCTCTCAGATAGGACATGTTTAAATGTTCTGACAGATTGCTTATAACATTTTTTTATGGAAACATCCTGCATGAAATACACTGATGAGGTCATCCGGACAAAATTCTCTCTTGGCTGAGAGTCAGATGTTCTGCTGTTGCACTTGTGACTAATGCAGTGCTCTCTAGATTGTGCAGCTAGATATGTAGGGGGGCCAACACCCAATATAGTAGAATTGTGTGTGTAAGGTTGTTTAGAGTTAGGTGAGAATATGCTCATTCATCCTATTCTCTGGATTCATTTTTTTTTTAATCAAAGATGACTACACCATCCCCTAAGGCCACCTTTCACATCCACAACTTCATTGCTACTCAAGGGTGTAGCTATGCATATTGTTTGTAATGTAATGGCTACATTTTTTTATGCATTATGCATGGGAAACATTGCTTAAGGCAATACTATGTTCACAAATTTGCATATTAATGCTTAAATTAACAGTGCAATGGGTAAAAAGATAGCCATTTAATGTTTTTAGGGGAGAAGGGATGCAAGCATTTCTTACGTGAGGTGGGGGAACATGTTTCCTTTATTCAAATGGCAGTTTTTTTGTCTGGCGTCAGTAGGAGCACACAATTACATTATATTGTCTGCCTACACTCCTGGTTCAACACACTGATGAGGTCATTGTTTTGCAAGTGAAATGAAGCTATTTGAATGTCAGACACCTACTGTGATACCTGCATGTCTGACACTATTCTCTGCAACATGTAAATAGATAGGTAGGCTGTTCAACTACAGCAGTGCTTAACTTCTGCAAGTGCAACTGCCAATGGAGTCATGATTGTTTTACACACGTGTAGTGGTAATATATACAAGCCTTGATTGGCTGTAGAACTACTGTTACCAGATACAAATCCTTGGCAATATACTGCTGATGTCATCCTGTCATGGATGCTATATGTCTCAGCTGTTGAGATATTGTAAGTGGGTAAGTAGGGGGTTTGATTCCATCAGTGCTTTAATTGTCTGACTGTTATTACTGTCATACACCATTGGTCACCTCACAACCACCTCCATTTAAAGTTCTAATTTTAGGATAGAATTACAGTGACACTCTGTCACACTAGCACATCCTAGCATCACCAAGGAAAATAACATTCTGTCCACACAATGATTACATAGTGCTAACATACCTGCAGTATGTCACATTTGGAGTGCACATTCTCCTGTGTTACTTGACTTTGATAGCGTGTTTTGTACATTGTGTAACTACATATGTAGGATGTTGGAGTTTGTCTATGTGTGTGGGTCTTTCACCCTCATACTGTGTATTATTCTGCATGGACATACATGTTGTATAGCTGTTCAGTGTTATCATGCACTTCAAACATATTTTAGCATAAACACCCAGCTAGTAAACAGTAGTGATGTTACCCATTTAACTGTGCACTCTTTAAGTTGTACCTCAACATGGCTGTGTAGTGCAATGATGTTTAACTTGTGATCTTGGATATTTATTTGAAATCCATCTATTATTCCTCAGACCACTTTGTGTCAGTGTTATTGTGACTGTACATATCACTAACACTGTGGTCAAACACATTGTGTTTTTTCAGAAAAAAATGACATTTGCTTCCATATAACGTGCATAACATAAGAAGGAAGTGTTGTCCTCTGGCATGAGGGAATGAGACAATATGCTGTCTCTTGTTGATGTACTACAGCAATCACAGGCACACATATATCCCTTGTAGAAAGAACATGATTTGATGCCTTCACATAACCACATATGTCACCCTTATACTAACATTTTTACCATGGTGCATTTATCCTGTAAAATATAATGTATTGTTTGCTGTGAGATGCTCACATGTTCAACATCCACATGTATTGCTTGTTAGCATTGTTGGGCCTTATACTGTAATGCATGACTGACATACCATAGTGATAATATGTCCATTGGGATTCACTTCACAATGCTGAATTTCCGAAACATCGAATTTCATATGGCCAAGACCATATGATGGAAGTTTTGGAACCTCGAAATTGTAAAATAAATCCATAAAAAAAAAAAAAAAAAACTCTTTCACCATTATTGCAGGGGAGCAAGCCCCCCTGCACCCCCCACACACCCCTTTACTAAACTATACCAACACCAAGATCACACTACAGTGAGAAAAAGGGAAATGCCCCATTCTGCACTGTATGCAGATCTCCGTTCACAATGTCGAGATTCCGAAACTTTGATCATATGGTTTTAGCCATATGAAATTCAACATATCGGAAATTCGGCATTGTGAAGTGAATCCGTCCATTGACATTGTGACAAACCTCCACAATCCTTTTAATCTCAGAGACTGTTGACTACACATGCACATGATGTAATTATTTAGCGCAGGTGGCTTGTTATGCTAGTTGTATGGCTTCCACTATAGCGCTTGCAGTTCATCCAGATGTCATTACTCAACAGAGCTGCATCACTTGCTGTTCAATTCCTGACATAGACAGAATAATATGGATGCACTGATGTTACATAAACCTGTTGTGTCTAGTTCTTTTTATCCATTTTTATGTTAGACAATGCTGTATCATCATAGGTTGTGATTGCATGAGAATGAAATGTTTATTCAGGGCATGCTGTGCTGTGAGTGCACCTGTGGCATGTCTGTTGAGCATTGATGTTTATAGCATACCTACACAGATATACTGGTGTTCAGTTCTGGGACAGTGTGTGTGTGTCCTACATGACAAAAACAGCTTTCTTGTCAAAGCATTAGTCATATTTAAATGCTCAGTGTTGTGTTGACAGTAACACATGTTAACTCCTTTCCAGCATTCTAACTAAATCTGATTGTTCATTTTATATCCACACCTCATGGGCTGACAGATGCATTCAATTCAATTATATGTGACAGCCTCATTTGCTATGTAATGTGGCACATGAAATCATTACAGGTGTCTGGGGAGGTCCTTGTATAAATAGATGGGGTGGAATCTGATAACATCTGTGTATCAGACTGCAGTTGCTTACACTCACAGGGCCAGCTTTTTCATGCAGTTTCATACCAGGTAGGTTGTCAGTACACCTCCTATGGTATGATAATGCTATACACCCTTTGGGAGTGTTCTTCCTTAGATGACCAGTATGCGTATGTCTGTGGCAGCCATGATTGCTACGCATCTCTCTGATATCCGTTTGGCCATGTGTTCTGAAAGGACATGATGCAAATGTTTCTTAGGTCATTCCATGCTTATATGCATCACCTTTTTGCAAGATAATTATGTTCTGCATTGCGTGTCATCTTCCAGACATGTGTTTAATACTGCAATTGTTTCCATTGCAATATACAGCTTAATGGCACATGTTTGATTCCATTGACATGACTTACTGCATGGAATGAACTGAGAACATAAGAAATGTGGTTGGACCTCTGTTATAACACTTTCTATTGTGTTGCTGTTGTTGAATTGCTGTTCTGTTACTGCTCCCTGTAAATGTATGTGAGCTTGCTCAGTATTAGCATGTCAGACATGTTTGCAAATCAGCAATGGCAAAACTGAACCCCTGACTTGATATCCACTCAGTCTTGTCACTGGTCACTTACATATGTTATTTTTTTATTAGATTGTTGTGTATCATTTACATAACCATACACTTGCTGGTCTGATACATGCGCATAGGTGATGAGACCTTTGCCATAGGTGCCACTGTCATTTCATTGCAAAAACATGTCCATCTCTGAGTTACCTGACACTACAACTGTAAGGTCCTTTTGTTCTTATGTATGTATGGTGAGATGGATAATACATCGGAGTTGTCAGCTTTCCTACATCAATTCCCTGTATAACCATCCTTATATGCTATGACTGCACTCTCTGCATTCATCTCATAACATATCATCCTGCAAACTGTTGTCTCAGATCAACTGTTTAGTTAACTGGTATAGGTTCATAGGTAGGTACTAGGCTATCGGCCCAAGGGCCTACGTAAGTCTAGCCAGCAAGGTTCCCTGGCTTACACCACCCAAGAAAGTTATTTTCCTGTGCCACTGTCGAGCCGAGACACAGAAGTAATCCCCGGGGTGTATTTCCTATTTCCCATCCACTCATCAAGATTTTTCTTGAAGAGTGCTAATAAAGAACTTTGCTTGACATAGATGGGTAGTCTGTTCCAGAGTATGGGAAGTCTCTGGGACAGGAATATATCCCTCCAGAATGTCCTGTTTATTGTGGTGACAAGGTTTAGGTCCCTAGAGCATGTAGCTCACAGGGATTGGGATTTCTTTAGGTGTAGCATGTCCAACAGCTCTGGGTTTGACATAGCTTTATATGTTAGGCAGAGATCACCTTGGAGTAGGTGATATGCTATGGAGTAAAGATGGAATTTTTTGAGGCGGTCAGTGTAGGGCATTTGTTTGAGGCCAGTAATCCTCTTTGTGTGGTCCTTCTGTGGCCTTTCCAGCTGCTGCAGATGTCTTGTGAGGTACATTTCAAAAGGGGCATTGTATTCTATAATGGGTCTAATGAGTGTCGAGTAGAGGGGAACAATGACCTCTTTTTTCCTGGATGAGAACCCTTTTATGATGAGGTGTGCCATGTAGAAGGACTTCCTGACTACTGTGGCGATGTGACTATCAAAGGAGAGACTACTGTTCACCTGGGTCCCAAGGTCTCTTATCACACATTCAGTGTTAAGTAGATTGCTGCCTATGTTGTAGTTCATGGGTACAGAGGTTTTACCAAAGGGGATGACACTGCACTTTTTGGCATTGAGCTTGAGGCCATGGCTCTGACACCAGGCATCTGTCTCAGCTAGGCCCTTCTGTAGGATGTCCACATCATTTGGCTATGGCTCCTAGTTTGCAGTCATCTGTGAACTTCGTTAGCCAGAGGCCTTCTGTGTTAGCCTGCACTTCAGAGAAGTAGATACCAAACAGGAGAGGTGAGGTTTATCATATCATCACTCCAGTTGCTTTCACTGCAGCTTTATGTCCCTATCCACATCCTTTATCAGCATGTCCATTGTTATTTATGTGCATAAGTGTGGGATTGGCATTCACACTAATTATCATTGCATCAGCCTTGCAGCTGCCTGCAGGATATGAGTATACTTTAAACATTTCCTATCTCCAGCAGTCACGTATCATTATAACACATTATTCTGTAATAATTCCCCAATTTCACTTCCTGAGGATTCTATATTGTTTCCCTGTACGTGTCTGTAAATATGTCTGGGCTACAAGATGTGCTTGTATATGAGTATTGCCTATATGTGATCTGTTTTGTTTACACTGTGTGCTGCTGTTTGCAAGCACCTTCCCATGACATCGAATACTGTTGCTGGCCACAAAAACTTGCTTGTATTCATGTAGGCGTGGTAAGCAGCATGCATATTTAATTAGCACTGCTGCTGATCACACTAATCACAAGGAATATGTAAGTTAAGAAAATGAAATACATACAGACAAAAAGTAAACACTTTCATCCATGTTTGGATTACTTGAAAGATTTACTGATTATAGAAAAGTTTTATTAGCTGAGACTAACAAATGACTTAGACAATTTTTGGCACAACTATGATGTCAAAAAGTAGTGCATTAGTGAATTTCAGCATCTTACTCCACAACAATGAACTATAGAATTTTTATGGCAAATTCACTGCAGACTGCCAAAACAGAAACAGTCTGTGTACCTATATTCTCTACTCAAAGTCTGTACTCATCACTAAAAACAATGTTTAGCCAACATGACATGTCATTTCAGTATGCTTTCATTTCATTTTCTTTTTTAAGTTTTAATTGCTGAGTAAGTCACACAGGATGCAGTCCTCAGCTTTTTGTACCCACGGCGAATGATGACCAATAACCTGAACAGACTAGCATGATTTCCATTCCAGTAGAGAACGAAGACAGTAATTCCAGCCTAATGACAGAGGCGATTATTGTGCTTTTCAAATCAGTGAAGACAGAGTATAAAAATGCCTGCTTGGCTGATAGTTTGCTGCTGTGTTTTGTATTAAGTTGACAGATTTATATGGAACAGTAAGAACCCATCACATTTAAATCAGAAAATATGTTCTCAGTACACCCTAACAAGAAGAATTTTGAGTGCACATATGGCATGCTGTGAACTTGATAACTGATTTAAGCATAAGATGCAGGCAGAAAGCAGGATACAGTAACAGCTCCATGCACTTGTGATGAATGAGTAGTTCAGTAAACATCAAGATGGCTGTCATCACCAGCGTGTCCAAAACAGCTGTGACAACAGAGCCGTTACATCTGCAACACAGATGCATTGCAGGTAAGTGAAATAGATGTAGCATCTCACTGCCTATCACCTTCTATCTCTGTACATAAACACACAATATAATGACTTTAAATTTCCCCACTTAAATCAAATCTACATGATTTTTCACCACTGAAGATAGTTTGACAATGTTGAGATGCTTCAGAATACAAAGATATTAATGAGTTGATAAGGGATGCAATAGTGTTCTACAGGGTAGCTTCTTTCAGAAAAAAAGGAAGTTGTGCATGTACGAAAGGATACCATTTTGGGAAGACTGTTCAAGGATAATGTGCATTATTGTTTTTCACAGAGAAGGTGGTATAAATATAGAGGATCTCCCCGATCATAACCTGTTTATTATGTGTTCAAGATGTGGATGTCAAGAAATTCACCTCATGAGTGGTGAAGCTCAAGAGGTGAACCTTGGCATCCATGTCAAGAACATAATACAGTGTCATGATCAGTGAGACCATCTGAGTGCCTTGTAGTGCATGGAGCTTTATCTGCTGTATGTACTACTAATTAAAGGGGAAAAAATCTCTAAGTGTTTTACTGGCTTTCAAAGTCATAAAACACTTAGCAGACGCTGTCAACACTACACACCATGTTTACACTTACCTTTAATGTCTCTACTGTGTAGATTTTCACAGAATGTCCAGATTATTGCTTCATAATTTGAGTTTGTTCTTCATAAAATCTGTGGTTTTCAGACAAACCACTGAGTACTAAATAATGGCAAACCTTTTAGTTTCAGACTTCATATCCATTACATTGTGTAAACAAACACTCCCTCTTATTCTAGAAATTTTCTAAGTGTTTTCTTTTTTTTCTTTTTACTGGAAGTTAGGGACACGTTAAGAGTATGGACAGCAGGCAGAAACAAATGTTTTGTTCTGCTTCTGTCATTTGCTAATCAATGCAGGCACATTTTTCTGCCAAGCGGTAGACCCAACTTTAACAACCTAAGCAGGGGCTGCTAAACATTTAAGTTCAGGTGACGCACCACTCTGGTACTTAACTAGTTTGTCTTTTTCTGAATATCAGGGCATAATTACTGCTCTCCATGCACTACAAATACATTGCACACACATACACATGAGTCAAAAACACCCATACACATACAGGCTTTTAGCCATACAATCTCTCACATCAAAGCTCAATACATAAACTCCTCAATTATTCTCTCCCCTATCTCTAATCTATTGCACTCCATAACTATAAAGAACATGCGTATGGTATTTTTTCACTTACCAGAGTTATAATGTAAATATTGTATGTAGCCTTTACATCACTACACGCATTATGATACATTTTGTCTTCATATTTCAGAATTACCTTCATCTGTATGTCTATAGACATTGTTAGCTCATTTGAGAATCTGTGGGAATTCTGCATATATGTATTAATCTTCTTTTATTTGTTCCTCCATCTTTGATTTGTGTCTTCCCCAAGGCTGGTATTGAAAATGGTGGCCTGTTGTGATCAGTGCTCTACCCAAAACAGATACAAATAAAAGCAAATCACAAGAGCAAAGTAAATGGGCATTTCATATGCAAAACCTGGTAGCAGCTATGTCCACGCAGCAAAGAATAACAGCTAAATACAGTGACGGAATATAACAGGGGCAACATAGGCATTGCCAACATAGCAATATAAACATGTCAGAGAATAAAAAAAGAAGTAGCCATAATGAAGCAGTACATAACTGCATGAGGGATAATTGATAGCACACAGTTGTAAAGCCTAAACTAATGATTAAGTGTAAAGTTTTGTGTCCTAATCTCCTACTTTCAATTAAAATACTATAATTCTGGTGTTAGCCTTTTACTATAATTATGTTTTTTTTTCCGCAGTGGTGGTGCTGCGGTAGCGTTGTCGCCTCACAGTAAGACGCTGACCAGTTCAACTCTCAGCTAGAGCGTCTTCTGCATGGAGACATGCATGAATGGGAGTACCTTCGTTGAAGGTTGTGCATTAGGGCTGGCAACTCAGCACATAAAAATCAACTGCTAATCATTAGCGGACCGGAGTTCCGCTGTGGCGACCCCTAACCGGGAAAAGCCAAAAGACACAACAACATGTTTTTTTTTCCTGTTTATGTTTTATTTCCCATTATCTTAGTCCATTCCCAGAGCAACAAGACTATCTTACTTGCAATGTACATTTAATTCTAGCTGTTATTTATAACACTCATAGCTTGAACAAACATCTATGTACTTGTTAAGTATAACTTCCTCTGTTCTGCTTTATTTACCTGTAATATTGCCTTTCGTTAGGGTAGTGGCTAAAAAGGGTCTCAGGAGAAGCTCACTTAGCTGGTTAGCTGGTTAACAAACAGCAAATGAATAAATAAATAAAATAAAATCTCTCATTTTCCAAGGCCCAACCCAATGCTCAGTAAGTAGGTACATGGAACAAGCACTGCATGGTAACAGGGCATGTTTTATTTCTGGATTCCCCTCATCTCGGTACAGGAAAAGAGTAGGTAACATTTAAGCAGTGTTTACCTCATTTGCAGTGCAGAGAATCTATGTGTCTTGTTAGGTGACCTGCTCAGAGTAACATGGAAGGTAGACTGAATCAACCCTTCTACCTAAGCTACAGAAGGCAGGAGCCTTAATCATCCACACCAATTGCCAGACCTCCATTAATTTCTTTTTTATTTCCCCTTTGGTAAATCACTAAGGATTACAGTCAGTCATTCCAGTATCATAATTTTTGTGGTTCACAAAATGCATGTTGATGTAAAACTTATTGTTCTGTTAACATTTTATGTGATTTAGAGTAGTGTGCTCTTATGTGTCTCCAGTTTTGCAAAGCATCTCTGATTTTGCCTCATGTTTATGCCCTGTTTTTGAGCAAGTCACTTAACCAAACAATGTTTTGGCGCAACTGGAAATTTGGGCTAGGCTCTTCACTGGTCCTCTGCACTGCAAACCTAGCAACAACCTATGAACCGGATTACTTATTTTGTTAAGGAAGATACTTGATTGTAGCAAACATGAGCATCATCATGTGAGACATGTTCTTTGGATGTGATCCTTGGGTTCCTTGTCCTGTTGAATGTAAATGTGTTTATTATTTAGCCTTGAATAACTTGCACAGCATAAAGTCTAGGAGTTTAATGTTAATAATTTAACTATTAATATATTTTAATTTAGTTTGTTTTTTCAGGGTACACGGGTGTGAAATGCACTGGGTTTGATCTGCAGTAGTTTATCTAGCAGACCAGCACTTAGTGCAGATGAGTAGGACTATAAACTAAGAGCTGCTTCCTGTAGTGCAGGATTTGATTTGCTCAGCCTTCATTTGTCTTCTTTCTGACTGTGACCAAGTTTCTTCACCAGACAGTAATCCTGGCCTGCTCCTGAAAAGGCACACCTTTGTCCAGTGGTCTGTCCCAGGCTGTTAGCAAATGTATGACACATTTGTCTTTTGAATACCTGCACCCTTCACATAACTGCTAATTATAACTCAAGTATATTGTATTTCAGTATGAATCCTAGCATGTCTCTTGTAGTTTAATGGGTTCCCAGATGCATTTTCATTAAGTTTAAGGGAAAGAGAAGTTTATCGTTTGTCATGCCAAGCCTGTTTTCAATGTGAGAGTGTTTTGTTTTGTTTAGAAAATATCTGTCAAATGTTTTGCTGTACAAATGTTTAAGTCGTATTTCTGTGATAATTGTAAAAATAAAGAAGAAAACAGTATTTACACTAACAGGTTTGAGCAGCATTAATGGTAACTGGGGAGAGACAGCCAATTAATGGGATATTAATATGGCTGATGGGACCTGATTTATAACCCTGCACAGGGTCCCATTTGTCCCTGATATGGCTCTGCTAAGTCTGGAGGTGTGCAGGAAATATACTGCATTATCAGCCATTGAAGTAGGTCAGACCTGTACTGATTGATGTCAGAGGGGATAGTTATTCTTCATGACAGAGAAGACATAGGAAGGTGAAAAATGAGATGTGGGTGTCCTAAAAGTAAATAAGATCCCCCAGAAACAGCATGTTGCATGCAGTAATATTACTGATTTTGAATTAGTATTATCTTTAATTGTTTTGTTTTATTCATTTTACTAAAAAAATGAATTAATTCATTAATAGGCCTGAAGCGTGTAATATAGTCTATAAATGTTGCATTAGTGTAATATATTTTTGCAGTACCATCTTTTCAGCATCCTGCAACTGCAAATGGGTCTATATTTGTCAGGTTACATTTTCTGTATTCAATAAACCACTCAAGAGAAGTTATCAGCAAAAACTCTTGACCAGTGAAAAAATACTTCACACAATTGTATCAAAATATTTAATACAAAAACTCTAGCACCTCGGCAAACACAGCCTCCTAGGAGTTAGTGCACAGTAAAAAAGATACTGCTATATATATCATACACAAACAATTAAACAATTAACCTATTAGAATTCAACAATTATAAAAAAACTTTCCAATTACATTCCTTATTCAGGCCATGAGGAAGCAAGGTATTAAATTTAAGAATAAAAACTGTTTCTTTATAAAGTAGTTTATTTTTTAACAAAACAGCATATCTGGCAAAAATCTGTTCCAAAATACATGCTTTTAAATTAATAAATGTTCCACCATGTACCAAGTTAAATTGTATGGCCACTGGATTGTCATAATTTTTATTTTTTATGTCTCTAATGGACTATTTGGAGTGCTGATCAGAATCATCTTATTGTCAGCATCCATTATATAACTATTGTTGTATATTATTATGATACAGCCTTCTCTATAAGATCGGACTGTAAAAGATTTCTGCATTTAGTTAAAAGGTGTTGGTCTGGCAGCTATCATAGATGAGTCAAACTCACTAACTATCTACTTCTTGTGGCATGAGTGCAGGTTTCAATCTTTCCACCTTCATTTACCTATTATGTGACATTGAGCAACTCACTTAACCAGACAGGGCTTCGTAGCATTAGGAATTTGGACTAGGCTCCTTAATGGTCTCCTGGACTGCATGCCTAGTAAATATGAACCTGTTGTTCTTTACCAGCCATTCCATATTGCATAGCTAATCTAGTTCGGTGAATGTTAGGACAATATCACACGCATAAACATTTTTAATGCAATATAGGCTATTTATTCAAGCGCAGCAGGTACTGCATTTGTCGATGAAGCCATGAAATGCAAAGTTGTTTCCAAGGAACAAACTCTGCATTGGAAATAGTTCTCTTTAATGTAGAATTATTCAGATAACTTCTGTAGAGATTGTGCATATTGACTTAACATGTTATCAGACGGTGAATATTTCTTATGCTCTCATAAATACTCTTCTATTTAAATTGTGCTACACATGGCTGGGTCTTATTGTATGATGCTAGTGATCTTTATTCTATTTCATATCCATCCAAAGCTACTAATAAAGTACATGTAATTTAATTCTTCATATCAATAAGGGGTGTACACACTCAATAAAGTGAATATAATTGCTGAAGGGGTGGGGGCTCTCTGTAGATGAAAGTACCTTATGCTTTTATTTAAACAGGCTTTGCAAGGACTAGTGCGTGTGTGTCTGTGTGTGTGTGTGTGTGTGTGTGTGTGTGTGTGTGTGTGTGTGTGTGTGTGTGTGTGTGTGTGTGTTTACGTGGTATGTGAGTCTTTGAAATAAGTTGGAATACTCAGAAATGTGATGTGTATGAAATCGATAAAGTGGATGCACTTGTTGAGTATGCATACTGGTGGATTACAATGATAGCAGTTTGAGTAGCTTTTACTGGATGAAATGTTCTGAAATGGGAACTTTGCCATTACTGACTCATACATTTTGAATTACTGCTTACTGGAAAAAGTGTTCAAAACTACACATTTAAAACTAATAAATGATGCTGCATTAAACAAGAAATATAATTTAAATCAAACTAGAAACGTTATTCAAAGAACATGTACATTTATGTGATGTTCTCAAAATGTGTGCAGGAGGGCCCATGGTTTGAAAGCAGCCAGAGGACCAAGGTACATTTAATTTGTCACTATCTACCATTCTACCATATCTCTCAACTATCCAAAATTTTTCTGAATGCCCAGATTTTTGTCTCATATTTTTGATCTGTTCTACATAAAATTTGCGTTTAAGTCATTAAATAATTCTAAATAATGACGGACATTTCAGTTTCAGACTTTATATCCTTCAGAAAATATATAACAATGCAAAACCTGTTATTCTAGCAACTTTTTAAGTTTATAGGAGCAATATTTAAAAGCTGTCCCTATTTTTAAGCCTTTGTCCCCCCATTGTTCCTGCCTTTGCCCAGATTTATTGTGTTTAGAGGTTGAGAGATATGCTGACTACCTATAAGAAAACTGGGGGGCTGCAGCTGCAACTCACCTCATCCTTTCAGACAAAATTAAGTTTACACCATTTCGATTTATAACCAAGACAGACATTTCTCACATGCCCATATATCTGTTCGTCATATCCTCATATCACTGCTATGCATGATACTAAAGGAGGCCTCAACTACCATCCCACTGATAAAGCATGTCAGAGAAAAGTCAACTGAATACATTAATTAAAATGTTTCTCTGATCAAAAGTATCATCATATTCCACTATTCAGCAGCATAATACTTTGACATAACTCACGTGTACCATGTGTGTGTGTGTGTGTGTGTGTGTGTGTGTGTGTGTGTGTGTGTGT
>NC_056725.1:364838908-364858908 GCF_019279795.1 Protopterus annectens
GGAAAAATAACATAGTGGCACAAAGGATAGTGCTGTCGCCTCACAGCAAGAGATTCTCCGGTTCGATTCTCAGCTGGGGGTGCCTTCTGTCTGGAGTGTGCATGTCCTCCCTCTGTTTGTGTGGGTTTTCTCCAGCTGCTCCAGTTTCCTCCCACATTCCAAAGATATGCAGTAGGAGGATTGGATACTTTAAACTGGTTATAGGTATGAGTGTGTATGTGACTGAATGGTATGAAAGAACAACCATGGCAAGGCAACCCACCCAGAGGTATGAACCTTGGCTCTAGGTTAATGTCACTGTTGAAGTGACACCCTGACTCCATTTGCAAAAATGAGAAAAGGGGTGATTGATGGATGGCAGTTTTTTGTGAGTTGTGTAGAAAATTTAAAAATTCACTCAAAAGAGTTCAGAAGGGAAACAGACACAGACTGTAACAGAATGCTCGCACTGAAATATGAATGTAAAAGACAGAAACCTGAATCACTGAGCCACCCTGTTGCAGTTTAAATGGCACCCACATACAAGTATGTAGCTTTGTTAGCATTTCCACTTTTCCTCATGAATGTGAAGCCTGGCTGACTTACAAACATCATCTGTAGAACCTGAAAACATACTTGCAACAATGCTTTAATCAGGCTTGAAGACAACCACACTACCAGTAACATTCTCTCTTACATCAGTATCACCATGTCTGTAATGACTCTCACATATCAGAGCTTCACCAGACATTATGTCTGATATCAGACAATGGTGACTCCCACAAAAGATTCTATAGTCCATGCTCACTCACAGCTGGAAACCCTTCATACCTGTCAGCCTCTTAGAGCAAGAAATCTGGACAAAGCTATAAATAAAAGTGGGACAAAGGCTCAGAAATAGGGACATTTTTTTAAATATTGCTCTTACAAACTTAAATATTTGATGGACTACCAGGTTTTGCATTAACATAAATTTTCAGAAGGATATGAAGTCTGAAACTCAAATGCCTGTCATTATTTTTTAACTTCAGTCTTTAATGATTTGCTACTGATTTGTCAGAAAAACAGACCAAAAATATGAGGCAAAAATCTAGACATTCTGTGAAAATCTTTGCAGTTGAGAAGTACGAAACCCTTTAAGAGTGAAAAATGCTAGAAAAGGCACAAAGAAGGTGATACAGATTATTTACAGGTCTAATTTGTTCTACATATGTATCAAGTAGTAGACTGTTATGAACAGAAACTCCAGTTACTTAAAAGGGAGATAAATTGTTAGAAAGCAAGAAGGCAAAACAACCCATTCAACAGACAATACTCTCCAATGTGGAAATATTTGCAGTTGTGAATAGATTTTGAGTCAAGAAATAAGAGTACTGAGTCACCTCTTTACTATCAGTGAACTGTGGCAGAGATCCTTAAACAAAAAGCCTGACAATTTATGCAGTTTATCTAGCTTGTTCTGTGCATCAAATGTCACAGAATAGTCCAGCAAACTTTCAAAAATGTGATATGTAAAGGTGCACAATAATTATATTCTTGTTCAGATTATCAATTGATTAGAGCTTAGTAAAGGTTCAAGAAACAATATAAACACACAGGTTCAGGCAACTTGAAATCACCTTTTGGAGAAAAACTAACAACAACAGAAGTACAAGTAATTCAAAATAAGGTAGCAGGTATTAAAGAATGCTGCCACCCCCATTCAGTAAAGGGTTGAAGAACTTTCTAGGCATGGCAAGCTATGTGAGCAGGTGTACATCCAATGTAGCAGCATACACTTACCAGCTGAGCAAACCTATGTGCAGTACAGCTGCATGGTGTTACAGTAAAGCTCATCAGGATGAATTCAAGGTGCTGAAAAGTCTTATAATGCGACGACATTCTTCAGGCACTTATGAAACTTCAAAGTTAACTGTTACTGGATTCACAGAAGTGTAAGAGCAGCATTTTGGGAGAGGATGGTGTCTAAAGCAGTAATGGCTTTAGAATATAATTATGTTCACACAAGGAAAGAATCATTAGCTTTGGAATATAAGAAATTCCATGTGTTCACTTACGGCAGGAAAGAAAAGGTTGAAACAGACCATAAATCCTTTTTCACTATTTTGAAAATTGAACTTGAAAATGCACACCTGCCAGTCCACATTTTTTCCTAAAAAGTGGTGTGATATGATTTACAGTTGAAGTTAGCATAATCACGAAACTGATCCTGAATAATAATAAAAACAAAGTGGTCATTTATGTCAGTCCGGTCAGAAAAAGCTGCTTTTTATGATACAGGGGCAAAGGAAAGCACTAGTACAATCTGGTTTACTATGACTTGATAGAACTGCAGCTCACTGAAGCTCAAATGATTGAAAATATTTGACTGAAAACTCTTTTGACTGAAACCTTATTTCACTGAATCGCAAATCACAGAAAACACTATATCACAAAATACAACATAAAACAATTTGTTTGCAGCAAAACAACCCCCCTGCACCCCCCATGTGGGGCCTTTGCCCCGGGTATATATTAAAACCATGAAAGCTGAAATCCATGAATGCAATTACATCGACACATAAACATCAATCTACTAAAACAGAGAACTATGGCAACATCGAAAATCAGAACGCCAAACGAATTTGCTTGGCCAGTAGGGTGATCATGGGGATGAAGAAATATATCCTTTTCCCTAATGTAGTGCAGTCTCAGAGTTGGTATATTTAAGTAGAAAGGTGTGGGGAAGCAGCCCCCCATGGGGGATTGGGTGCAGGGGGCTTGCCCTCCTGCAAGAACATTTGGAAAAGTGTGTTACATTAGGTTTGTTTAGTTAGGTTTAACTTACCTGTATGGTGCTGTTGCTTCCGGAAATACGTTCGGCATTCTGATTTTTGATATTTCCGTAGTTCGCTGTTTTAGTAGATCAATGTTTATGTGTCAATGTAATTGCATTCGCGGATTTCATCTTTTGTGGTTTTAATATAGACCCCTTTGACCCCACACCTCTTAATTATATTTACTAACTTCATGATTGCACAACCATGGACAAAAGAAAAACATCTATAAATGTGAGGGTGTAACATTACTGGGGCACCACCAGTCCACACATAATCTTTAGACTTCATTCCCTAGCAAATCATATCCTTAGGTTTACCACCAACACATACTGCCTACACTTATACAATTTTCCATGATTTGTGATTTAGTTAAATGAGGTTTCAGTCAAATTGCTTTTCAGTCAAATAGTTTCAATCATTTCAGCTTCAGTCAACTACAGTTGTATCAAGTGATAGTAAACTGTTAAACCTGTATGAAATACAGAATGAAGCAGAAGGCTAATGGGCTGGATGGGTAAGAAGTACTGAGACCTACTACTACTACTACTTGTCTTTCGGCTTTTCCCGGTTAGGGGTCGCCACAGCGGAACTCCGGTCAGCTAATGATTGGCAGTAGATTTTTACATGCCGAGTTGCCAGCCCTGACACACAACCTTCAATGAAGGTATGCCCATTCATGCATGTCTCCACACAGAAGATGCTCTAGCTGAGAATCGAACAGGACAACGTCTTACTGTGAGGCGACAATGCTACCGCAGCACCACCACCACAGGGGTAAGAAGTACTGAGACCATGGGGCAAAATATGCACTGGAAGAAACTACTGTATGTTGTTACTTGACTGCTATTTGCATTATGCAAAGTGGCACTATTACAGGACACTAGCATTTAGAGCACATAAGTCATTTTTGTTTTGTATCATAGTATATGAGATGTGTCAATAAGTGATAACTGTCCACATAGAAGTCAGCGGTACAGCACTCAGAGATTTTGCAAAGACTTATGCTTTTAAGCGTGTAACTTCAAGACCAAATGTTCAGTAATTGAGTGGATTAGTTATAAATGGACTGAAAACAGTGAGGCAACCAATAAAGAAAGTAGACAATGCTTATCTCATCTTATTAAATGATAGTGATCGTTCTGTCTCATGGACTTTCACTAGCAAAGTTATGATTTTGGCAAGAAACTGAGAACCATAATGCCAGAACTGCTCATAGGCAAAATTGAACTAAACAAAATAATCCTAGAACCAAAACTTGAGGCAAGGCATCTAAAGAAAAGCCATCATGACAAAGGATTGCAAGTACTGCAGGAATGTAGCCTAGTGAAAGAGTACAAATGCATTATGGAAACCGAAACACTGTGGCTAGAGTTCAGCAATCTGTTGCAGAATGGTCTTCGCAAGCGCCAACATCTGAAGGGTATACTTTCATCAAAATAGAAACTCATTACAGAACAACATGAATGTCTGTTAGTTGCGGGATTGATGACCGTGGAAATGGAAAGGTTGTTTCTGAAGTTGCAGTAAAGAGAAAACCAAAAGCACAGACAGTGATACTACACTGGTCATCAGATCAAGCAAGCTTACAAACTTACAGAATAAATGCAAAGTATTTGCTGAAACCCATAAAAAGGTATCATAGTCATATAAAAGTAATACCAGTTATTAAAGTGAATAATTAAATAATAAAGTATTATGCTAACTTATTATCAAGTGGGTAGTAAAACTGCAGGATCTGTAATGCAGATTTCTAAAGCTTTAGCTGTGATCTAGATGATATGGGATTGAGTGCTTGTGTGGACACTGCAGGAGCCAAATGGGAATGACTCACAAATCTCAGGGATACAGGGATAGTTATATGAATATATAGAACCCTACATGGCTGAAAGGGTCAGTCACTGTAGAAATGCCACCCATCCAGGCTGTTGTATGTTATCTGAGATAAAAGAAAGGCAAAAAAGCATGCTGATGGCAACCTGGATGGCAATCCTTTCACCAGTGTAAAGGATGCAGGGGGATGTTGACAGTCAGAGAGCAATGGGGATAAAACCATAGCGTAAAAAGCAAGCACATTAAGATGCATTAATATTAATTGTTGCCCTTAGCCCTTCCTCTGTAAAGGAACAAGGTGTCATATTTCAGTACTGAATGTGCAAATTGCAGGTCTGAAGGTGGACTGGTTGGCTGCATGTTTGAAAGGACAATATTCACAAATTAAAAGATAAAGAAGTAAAACATGACTACTGCATCTTGATTTTAGCTCCTTGCCAAAAAAAGAATAAAACATTGTGGTGATAATTCTCTCACTAAACATGAGTTCTACTCTGTCAATTCCCCTACAATCCAAAATGCATTGTATATTATTTATTTATTTTATTTATTGTAGTCTGATATCCAGGTAAGTGAATTGGTCATGTGACCCTTTTCAGCCACCATACAGACCCCCAGAGGGGCAAAAACAAGTTAAACAGTATATATACAAATAACAGTGTAGCATAGAAACAGCAAAATAGGTTTACAACATAAGATATGGAAGTAACACAGATATAAATGGTGTTAGAAAAATTTAACACATGAAATATAGAATATGTGCATCTGTGTAAATGGCATCCATCATTCTTGTTTTGTACATTTGCAGTTAGTAACACAATGCATGGCAGCATTGCTAGAATAAATAATAATTGATTCAATAGTACTCATATTGCAGCTGATGCTCTTGGATTGGATATTTCTCACTGGTTGAATATATTCTGACTTTATGTTATATTACATCTGCTTCCAAGCAGGCTGATAACAATGCATTTGGTTAGCACATTAGTTGCTCTTCTTGTTCCACATCTATTGTCTTCATACATTAGTGGAAGAAAAACAATCTTTCAGTCAAGACTCGGTTATAGGAATAATATCATGTTGTTTATAAGTAACTCACTTCTTTACCTCAGGACTACTTCATACAGAATTCAAACATATTTACATAATTTTGATTTCCAAACAACAAAATCTAAAATGGTCATTAGACTTCAGATATATTTCTAGAATCTGCTGACTAACCAAAATCATTGACATGCTAGTGCATGAATAGGTAATTGAACACATTAACACATGAGCTTCTCACTAATGAACAATATGGTTTCAGGAAAGGCTTTAGTACCACAATCTCACTTTACAAGGTAACAGACATAATCTGTAATGTTTATATGTTGATAGCCTTTTTATAGTTTTGCCATGATAAATTTTGTTCCTGGTGTGAAAAAAAAATATTCAAAAAGACTCCCTATTGAAATGTTGGGATTTGTAAAGCCAAGTGTCTGCAGACCACAAAAAAAAAAAAAGGTTGAAAATCCAGGAGAAGAGCAAACCTCAAACATCGGTCTTCTTCCTCAAACTTCTGTTTGCAGGGGCAAGCCCCCAATGTGGACAGCACGCCCTCCAGACCCTCTGAACTTTTATATACAAAATCTGTAATCATTGTACTTCAGAGAAAAGGGAATATTCTGAGAAATGACCAAATCAGACTTGGTATATGTAAGTCTGTTTTTTCAGGCATTCAGTATACATGTTTCTGGACTCAGTCTAACAAGTGCCAATATTTTAAATGATTACTGTTTAAAAATTACCAGACCAAAATACTTTCCAAGTTGCTCCAAGGACTGCATGGTGGCATTATGGTGGAGAATGTAGTCTGTGCACATAAAATTTACAGGAGAAGTTCAAAATACAGCCAACTGTGCACCCTGTGTCATCCTCCAGGATACATAATCACCCTGCACTACATGGATATCACACCCAGACACTAGATACACACACGCACATATATCACATCTCATATGGATCTGACATGTACACATGGGTAGCACCCTTTTTATATTTCAAGGGCACATAGGTCTTGTCATACCTACCTAGTTTATTGTGTAGTTCTATAGGGATACAATGGATATGCCCACATCATATCTCAAAGGCCTACTTTTTTCACTTTCAGCTTATCATGCCAGAACTTGAGAAGCACAGAAAAGCAAATTCTCCCATTAGCAGAATGTGGTGCTGTTTCTGATTGTCCAACTGTATGGGCAGAAAATGTTCCAGCTGAGTGGACCTTCCATGCACATCTTTTGTGGGACATTATGACATCAACAGTGCTGTCAGTGGCCAAACTAGAACATATGATCAAGTCAGAAGATAGGCCACTGACATAATCAGTGCTGCCATGGAAGGGGGTTCCACTAACCAGATCACCATTGGCAGAAGTTCCTTGCACTTTTGCATGGGGGTGTAGACAGCCACAGTCTAGTGACAGATAGTGGAGTTGTGTTAAGCAGGGCACCACACATATCTGTCAGTGATGCCCCAGGTGGGTAAGTTTGAATATGATTTAGTATCTACAGCAGAATTTCAGCGCAAGTTGATACTACATATATCCATGATTTCTTACCTTTACAGAAACATCAGGCATCCAGTTATAGAGGTCACATGTCTAAAATATGTTACCAATTATTTTCAAATACCACTGTGTTAAACAGTATTACTATACTCATTGGGTTCCAGGTATAAGTAAAGTGTTCTTATTAAGTATAGTAATTTGTTGATTTTTTTATACGTGTTGTGCTATCAGGGTCTTCCACCATGATTGCAGGCATCTGATGTTGGAGACCTGTCCAGCCCTGCTGATGATGGTAGACATATCATGGCATAGTCAGGGATCATGACGTCAGTGCGATGACCACATCCTCACCTCATTGTATGAACATAGCTTCTGTACATCTGCAACCCATCCACAAGCCCTTGATGGCACCCACGAAAGGAGGATGCAGATACATCTGCCAATGGCATGGTGTCTTTCCCAGCTGCAACCCCCCTCTTGGTTGCTGCAAGATCCATAGTGCATGAGGATAGCAGTGCTGGCATGCCTTGAGTATTTTTAACCTCCCAAGCTGTGTGTGCCCATTGGCTACAACCAGCATTGTGCATAGCCATACTATAAAGACTGGCAGACTCCAATGAAGGAATAGCAGTGCTGTTTAGGTAATATGTGCTCTACATGGTGATCTGTGGGAGTACATGGACCACATGACTAATGTCATGGACATGTAGTAAAAGGTGCCACTGCTTGGCTACACATCACAGAAAACAAACTTTTCATTGCTAGTCCACCTCTGCTTCCAGTGTAGAGGTCCATTTTGGAAGGGCGAGGGCATGAATTAGACTTGTATGTCCACCACCTCCACATCAACATCCAGTGCGGAGGGCACTAAACGCAACATGTATGTATGAATGTATGGGATGCTCATGTGGAGCCCACCACCAGTGTGAGCATCCATTTGTATTCATGAAACACTCCTTCCTCTCAGCATGATGTGGATCATGCCTGTGACTTTCTCAGGAGGGGCACATCCATGGGCAGAGTCTGCATGGTTGACGCATATGTCTCTTGCATGTGCACTGGGCCTGTCCACCAGATCCTGGCACAGTGCAGCATCAGCTGTGGAAGGTGCATCCCAGCACACAGACACACATGCATGCACATGCACACACACACACACACACACACTCAAACACACACACACACACACACACACACACACACACACACACACACACACACACACACACACATACATACACACATACTGTGGCCTGCTGTTTGTACTCTGTTACATAGGTAGTCTATGACCACTGATTAGATAACCTGTATACAGTCTATATTATACTCTGAGTGTTACAGGCTACCTGAAAGTTGAGAGTGTGGAAACCATTATAGTTGATGTATGCATGTCTCTGTTCTAGGTAAGGCCTTGATAAAAATGTGGGCACAGTCTGTGGCCTCCAGTACCTCAGAGAAGTGAGCTATGCTATAAAATGCCCATATGTTGTAGCCTCTCTCCTCTCTGATATGGAAAAAACACATATGCTGTCCCATATGCTGTAGAGTAGCATCAAGGTCACGTGCTTATCTCACCATGGCAGAGGTCCACAGTTTCTGTGTCATGGAGGGTGTGGAATGTTCAGTGAGGATGGATGATCTGGCTATAGCATCTTGCATATATGTATTTACTAGTGTGGCACCTACTCCTTACATGTTTTTGGCATCTGTCTCAGGTGACTCAATGATTTTTTTTGCAGTCGACAACACTGGAGATACTGTCTGTTCGCACAGAATATATAGGCTTCTGTATTGTTCCACTATATTGTTTACCCCCATTTGTATCTATGATTTCTCTCATTTTAATATTGTCGCTCATTTCCATCTCATTGTGCTGCCATTTTCATATTATGCAAGCCACTTCATTTCTCAGCTTTCTGCACCCTAACACAATGTCTCTCTGAATCACCTCCACCTCTTCATGCAAAATCAGCTACGGCAATGTGAAAATTGTCTCTGAATTCCAGGAAGCTGTATTCTGTTGTGCAAATTTACTGTGAATGCTTGTATTAGTGGAGCTTTTCTACAAGTGACTTCTGCCCAGAAGGGGTATACTGGCTAACAAATGTAAATAAAATAAAATAAATATTTACACCGTGGGCATGATCACTAGATTATCTACAACCTTGGTGCATCATCAAAGCTCAAAAAATGTTCCTAAAACTACCATATTAACACACCTTACTAAAAATGAAAATTTACACTGTGAACACATAAAATGTATACACTGACACACTCCAAAACAACCTATCCACCCAAACAATACCTAAACCCAAATCTGCAAATAAAGTAAAATAAAAAGCAGAAATCAGGTTTCCATTCAATACAATATAAAAAATGCAACTTTACCAAACCATACACAAAAATTAACTGGCACAACCCACAAAACAATGCTGTTGACTTCAATCATATTACAAAGAGAAAAACAATAAAAAATAAAATAAAACAGCAAACATATTTTATATTCACAACATAAAAGAAATTAATGTTGTGCATTGCATACAAAATAGTCACAACTCTCTAAAAGCAATATGGTGTACTAAATTTTTATTTATTTATTGACATTTATTGACATTTGTTAACTGGGTTGATCCAGCTGGGGTTGTGGCTCACTTTCAGTGGAGACATAAGGAGAAAAGCTCCAGTTACAAACAATTTACAGAGTATAAGAAATTAACAGTGTATAAAAAGCATTTCACAATCAAAGAATTACAGAAATCTAAAAATACAAGTCTAAGATTGAAAAGTAGAAAGTATGCACAAAGTTAAGTATAAATACCAATTATTTTCAAAGAGAAAAATATACTTTCTTATAAAATTATTAATTTTGCCAGTATAGTTAGTTGAACTTAGCAGGTAGATGACTTGACAGGATTAATAGGTGAATTGGGGAGAGATAATTACATATACAGGGAAGGTGGGTTAAGTTGGGTCATGACAGGGGCAAGTCTTGGTGTTAAGGAGATGAAGTTTGAGTTATTTTTTAAAGTGTAATGGGTGGGTAATGGGCCTTATGTATAAGGGAAGTTTATTCCAAGCTTGGGCTGCAGAGCAGCTATATAGAAGTTTGCGTACATTTTTCTTTGGTTAGTAGATATACAGGAGTTGCTGGTTAGAGGTGCAGAGGGTTCGAGGTGGTGTATAGGTGGAGACTATTGATGAAAGAGCTGGGCAGGTAGAAGGTCTATATAGAATAGAGTGTAACATTTGAAATTGTGATAGAAGAAGTTGGAGGAGTTGGAGCCATTGGAGAGAGCCCAACTTCTAAAAATACAATTTTTCATATTAGAATGAAAAACATCAAAATAAAAGAATAAAATGTAAAATAAAATGTAAGCCAAAACAACCAGTCAGAGAATTACATTACTTGCAAAACAAAAAAAAAAATAATTATCTAAGCCAATTGAAAGTAATATAATTAAAAAGCAAAGTAAGTATATAACTAACAGGTTAACTCACTAAACTACTAAAATGCCTCAAATGAACTAATTATTACTACAAAAAAATGACAACGTACAAAAAACCCCTAACAAAGGCCTTTACCAACAGAAACAAATAAACTTAATATTGTCCATACCAAATATGATATTGCTGTACCTTGAAGAATGAAGAATTCTTGGAAATACAGTAGTTTTGTAATTAATGCATAATCCCTCTAATCACACTTTTAGCTGTTCCAAAGTGTGCACTTACCTTATTTGAACTTTTAATTGGAACCTCACTGATTAAAAGTGTCTGAAACAGCCAAGGGTATACACTATAGACATTAACTCCCAGACCTATTTTTTAACTATTAATTTTAAATATGGTCTACAAATGTTCAGAAACTTTAATAAGTTGCTATGTGACAAAAAGGGCCTATGTTTTTGTTTTTTGTTAAATAATTGTACATAATGTGTCAAAGCTCTTATAAAAAACTGATGTGTACATGGAAATAACCTTTTTTGTAGGCTAACCCATACTGGATTGTATGATTGTCACTAAGTAATCACCTGAAAACATATGATGAGAAACATTAGCAAAGACAGAGAAACAGAGAAGCTGTGACTTGTTCAAGTGGTTATCACTGTACAGATCACATTTTCTCATTGTGCCATGGATGTAAACATTTGGTGCTATCATACTATTGCCATTTATCTTGGGTTAAAAAAAAACTTAATTACTGGACATGGTCCTGAGGATAAACAGGTTACAGCCAATATTTATGAAGTATGTCTGTGTCACACCGAACGCTGAGGACCTGTCTGTGGTATACAGGGAAAAATATGAGCTTTTTTCTGCATTTACCAGAAACATCAAAGAAAAATACTGGTCATTCACAACTCAAGAAGGAGAAAGAGAATGAAATAAATAAATAAATAAATATTTCATTAAAAACAAAGAAATAATGATAACACATCAGATATTGCAAAGTCCTTATCCAAGTTATATTCTAATAAAAAAGATAATGCATTGAGGCAACATCTAAATAAACAGGTCTATATTAGCAAATTGAAAACCCCTTTACACGAATACCTAAATGTTGACACCTATAACGCAAACCGCAAAAATCCCGAATGCACTAAACAGCGAAAAATAAAATAACGAACTGTCATAGTCGGCCAACCCCACCACCCGCTACATACTACCTACCCAAACAAAATAAATAAACCACATACATACACTAACCAAACCCTACTTCTAACCTAAAGTAAAGCACCAAAACCCTACATCTAACCCTACACTAAACCCCACATACACAACTATCTATGCCCTATCCTTAACCCCTCCCTAGCTCTAAGGTCCGTAACAACCGCACACTTCCCCTACAGACATACACCCAAAAAAAAAAATACACATATCAAGGGGACCAAAGACCCTTAAACTAATCAAATGTGATTAGGACAAAGTAGATGTCCATATTCATTTATTTATTGATTTATTTAATATTTGTTGACCGGGTTGGTCCATCTTGGCTAAGGCCCTTTTTCAGTGGAGACCTGGGAAGAAAAGCTCCATAGTTACAAAATATTTACAAGTTCCAAGAATGCAAAAAAAAAGACATTTGCTAGTACACAGAAAAAAGAATACATAACAATGTACAGTGAGTATACAATAATAATACTACTGATTCTAGATTATATACAGTGCTGGCTAGCTATGTATAATAAACTAGGTAGTCAAGGAGAAATTTAATTTTGAGTAAAGAGAAAGGAAGAAAATGATTGCGGAAAGCCCAAAACCTCTTCTTCTGCTGACAAAAAAGTTTTTAGTTGTAAATTCCGCAACAATACGTTTACATAAACTTCAAAAGCCAAATAAAGCAACAATGGAAAACAGCAGTCCAATGGGTTTAACTTCTTTAATCCACAGCACCAAAATCAACCGCAACTTCACCACAAGCGCTTTCGCCCGTTCGTAACGGGCTTTTTCAAGTGTGATTATTTTCCAACCAGCAAATCTTTTATATCATTCAAACATGCCATGTTGTTAAATAATTAACATACATTGATTGAATAATGACTGACAAAGTCGAATAATAATTTTAAAGGTCCCTGTAAACCATCTAATATATTTACAAACCACATTGTCATTGTTTGAGTTCAGTATAAAACATACATTTTGAAAATGCTCTAAAAACTGATAAATAATAAATACAAATGCCCTACGAACATTTGAATTGCCTTATTGCTGCTATATTATGCAACTTTCGCTAAGATGTTAACATCATTAAATGAAAACAATAAAAAGTGCTTGAAATTTAGAATATAATTTAATGCGCACGTTCAGTCTCCTATTAACTCCTTGTGTATAAATAACCTTTCCACTAGTACAAACGTGCGCTAAACAAATCTCCTATGTAAAACATTTTGTTAGAATAACTTATGTTATTGATGTGCGCTTAAATATGTTAAAAAATATACAATATAAAAATGTGTAAATGTATACGCTTAAACTCTTACATAAATATGTTTGTCTTAAAATCGCACCTTACTTAAAATTGGATGAATCCCACTATAGCTGTTAAATCCAACCTGACTGTTTTGCAATATGAATAACTTTTATTAAAAATCTACTTTAACTTGTTTCTTTTGACTTTGAGGATATCAATAACACTGATTCCTTCATTCAACCCTGGGCTTTTTGTTGCATTTAGTCTCAGCTGCCACATTAATTCTTTTATCCCTAAGGCAGTCTCCCAATCTCCTCCTCTCAAATCCTGCACTACCCTGTCCACTACAAAGAATTTAATGGACATATTTACACAATTCAAGGAATGCTTGAAAAAGGCATTGGTTTCTTTCTTTGTTTTTACGTCATTCATGTGCTTGTATATTCTACGTTTCAACTGCCTTTCTGTTTTGCCCACATAAAATGATGGGCAGTTCTGACAAAATCCTATATATACAACCCTCGATGAATTACATGTAAAATGATACTTGGCATGCAGGGTAGTGTTGCTAGAGGGGATGTGAACTTGATCCTTATTGATAATATATGAACATTGGTGGCAACTGCCACATGGAAAAGTTCCTTTCCTTTTAGTCATAACACCATGCTGTTTTTCCTCTCTATTATTCGTGTTTTGCTCAAATATGCCTTTTAGATTGATGTTTCTTTTTCTTATAAAGGAAATTTTATCTGGGAGAATATTCGTAAATTCATCCTGGACAGAAACCATAGGCCAAAAATTCTTTACAGTGTTCTCAATAAATGTAGCATCCTGAGAGTATGTGTATACAAAATTACTGTGCGTGCCGTAATCTTTGAGGAAGGCCTTTTTAAACAGAGGATACCCACCTACATTTTTTCAAACTATTTTGAATTAAATTTTGAATAAAAGGGAGCAACATTTTCCCCCATTGCTGGGAGCAGGCTTAACAACATTTAAGAAGCAAAAAGTGTTGGATTACAGCACGCACAGTAATTTTGTTCACATCCCCTCTAGCAACACTACCCTGCGTGCCAAGTATCATTTTACATGTAATTCATCAGGGGTTGTATATATAGGATTTTGTCAGAACTGCCCATCATTTTATGTGGGCAAAACAGAAAGGCAGTTGAAACGTAGAATATACGAGCACATGAATGACGTAAAAACAAAGAAAGAAACCAATGCCTTTTTCAAGCATTCCTTGAATTGTGTAAATATGTCCATTAAATTCTTTGTAGTGGACAGGGTAGTGCAGGATTTGAGAAGAGGAGATTGGGAGACTGCCTTAGGGATAAAAGAATTAATGTGGCAGCTGAGACTAAATGCAACAAAAAGCCCAGGGTTGAATGAAGGAATCAGTGTTATTGATATCCTCAAAGTCAAAAGAAACAAGTTAAAGTAGATTTTTAATAAAAGTTATTCATATTGCAAAACAGTCAGGTTGGATTTAACAGCTATAGTGGGATTCATCCAATTTTAAGTAAGGTGCGATTTTAAGACAAACATATTTATGTAAGAGTTTAAGCGTATACATTTACACATTTTTATATTGTATATTTTTTAACGTATTTAAGCGCACATCAATAACATAAGTTATTCTAACAAAATGTTTTACATAGGAGATTTGTTTAGCGCACGTTTGTACTAGTGAAAAGGTTATTTATACACAAGGAGTTAATAGGAGACTGAACGTGCACATTAAATTATATTCTAAATTTCAAGCACTTTTTATTGTTTTCCTTTAATGATGTTAACATCTTAGCGAAAGTTGCATGATATAGCAGCAATAAGGCAATTCAAATGTTCGTAGGGCATTTGTATTTATTATTTATCAGTTTTTAGAGCATTTTCAAAATGTATGTTTTATACTGAACTCAAACAATGACAATGTGGTTTGTAAATATATTAGATGGTTTACAGGGACCTTTAAAATTATTATTCGACTTTGTCAGTCATTATTCAATCAATGTATGTTAATTATTTAACAACATGGCATGTTTGAATGATATAAAAGCATTGCTGGTTGGAAAATAATCACACTTGAAAAAGCCCGTTACGAACGGGCGAAAGCGCTTGTGGTGAAGTTGCAGTTGATTTTGGTGCTGTGGATTAAAGAAGTTAAACTCATTAGACTGCTGTTTTCCATTGTTGCTTTATTTGGCTTTTGAAGTTTATGTAAACGTATTGTTGTGGAATTTACAACTAAAAACTTTTTTGTCAGCAGAAGAAGAGGTTTTGGGCTTTCCGCAATCATTTTCTTTTTTTTCCACTGCTGTTAATTTAAAGAGAAAGGAAGCTAGTAAGGAGTGTTTGGGTAGCAGTGAAAGGAGTGATAAGAGTGCAACAGTATTTTGGGTGTGAGTGTGCTGGCATTTTAAACCCTGAGGAATAAGCAGAGAGATATGACAGAACTCTCCAAGCAAGTCAAAAATGCAGGTAACACCCTGGTTTTGAGAAGAATCCTTCCACCTCTTCAAATTATGCCAAAGTACACGGAAAAAAATGAAAGGATTTAACAACTGTCTGCACAGTTGGTGTCATCCTTGGGGGATTCAGTGTCAGTATATTAGGGATGTAGGCAGTTACTCTTGCTTTGCCTGGGATGGCCTGTACCTCCTGTTCCAGGGTTTCTGCATACTGGCTAAAATCTTTGTTGTCCCCCAACCCCCATTGGCTTTTTAGACAGAGTCCAGCTATTACATTGCCGAACATAAAAGAAACAAATCAAGCAGCGTACCACTTCAAGGTGACTGTATTATGAGCATATACACATATGTATTAGTAAAGAAACTTGCTTTAAAAGTGCAGAAAGCACTACCTCCATTGCAGGGTTTTGTACTTACCAAACCTTTCAGCTTGATGGTAACTGCAATGGAGTATCCATATTTGTTAGGGATGATATCACTTCTAGGCAGATCCTTAGATATCCAGTAACTGAAATGATTGAGAGCCAAATCATATGAAATGGGACTAACTATAATATCAGAGCATTTTACAGGACCCCTCATATGCTCCGAGAAAACATGTTATGTTCCTAAATACAGTGGATGAACTCCAAATTAACAGGAATTTATGTATCATAGGACACTTTAACTACCTAATAATATCCTAAGACACTATACCACATCTGCTAGTCATGTGCAAAAATTACTTGATTAAACTCCCTGGAAAAAATTGTCAAGAAACCGAATGGATGACAAAATATACCTGACCTGATCCTTACCAGCATGGTACTAAAATCATCTATTACAGCTACTCCCTTCTCCAGTTAAATATAATCACAAATTGGTAATATTTTCCTTCAAAATCAAAAAGCAATTATATGCAAACATCACAGTGTTCAGAGACTTAAAATCTAGAAACCTTCTACAGTTCTATGATGAAGCCTTTAAATTCAGGTTTAACTGTATTACCTAAGATACTGACACAATAAGTAGTCAGGCAATACCACTCTCTATCCACCCAGACAAATACATTGACCTGGCAGACCCTACCAGATCCAAGGAAAATGAGAATTTTTAAAGTACACCAGTCTGGTGGTCTGCCTACATAAGTAAAAAGTGCAATAATAGAAAATAAATGTATGAAACTGTATAATTAAACAAGTAACTCTCAAATCTAAAATAACATTAAAAAGCTATGGAAGGAACAAAAAAATGCAGTGAGGAATATGAAGGCATTCTATTAACCTAGACCAGTTTCAGAAGTTCAAGCTAATTACAAATCCATCTTTAGTTACATTAATAAACTAAAGAATTGCACCTCACATTGCTTAGATCTTATGTAAATGAAATTAACTACTTTGATGCAGTAGAGATAGCCAAGATACTAACAAACAGTGAAAATTTCACCCCCCAAAACAACTATACAAAGCCCACATACCCCACAAAATCTTAAACCCCTCTTCATAACCAAGAAACACGTGCTAAATGTAAATCAGTGGATATCAAAAGTGTACACACTGTTAAAATACCAGGTTTTTGTGATATAAAGAATGAGACCACAATAAATCATTTCAAAACATTTCACACCTTTAATGTGACCTATAAACTGTACAATTCAATTGAAAAACAAGCACATCTGTTAAGGGAAAAATATAAAAATTAAAAAATGTGCAATAAGCTGGTTGCATAAGTGTGCATACCCTTACACTAATACTTTGCTAAAGCACCTTTTGATTTTGATTTAATTACAGCAGTAAAAAGCCACAGATTATGGCTAGATAATTCCCTTGCTTTGGCCATCACATTGCAAAAGTGGTGAGTAAATAATTTTACCTGGTATAGCTGATTTCAAACGGAATTTCATTAAGTAAAGTTCTTATACATCTATATTCTGTGGTGATCAGACCTATTATTGAATACAATGCCCCATTTGAGATGAATCTTGCTAAGCAATCAAGCAATCAGAAAGATCCCAGAGGTTCCAAACTAAAAGTTCACAGGCTTAAAAAAGCAAAGCTACCAGGAGAGGTTGGAAGCATTGACCTTTATTCAGTGTCCTACAGACTCCTTAGTGGAAGTGATCTTAGCCTTGACTTTCAGGCCATTAAGGATCCAGTAGTCCATGACCTCATACTTCCACAAATCAAACCATCCCACTAACACCAGAACCTGGGATCTAAACCTGCACCAGCAAATAAACAAAACACAGTGGAGATACAGACTTGTCACACAATGCTGACACCTGTTGGAACAAACTTTGACTCCAAATTAAGCAAAGTGACAATTTCTATCTTCAGCAGGGTGTTAGACAACTGAATGGGTATCCACAAATTCACCTACAGTATGACTGGCCTGTTGCTCCCTGAAAAGGAGGTAAAGTCTGATAGATGGCGCTGGCATGACATAATTGCCCACAGGGCAAAGTTGCCTTGCATTTTCTATGATTCTGATTAATTGATGGTCACAATGCAAAGCATGGCTCAATAATGCAATCTTAGAATCCATACTATCTCTTAAACGCTCTTAAATATATAGCCATATATTCACTCTATTTAGTAGAGTAAACCATAAATTGACCTTCAAAATATCAACTACAAAAGGTTGACAAGCCGAACGTCGATACGTTATCATGCATCTAAGAAAAAAATTCAGTGCATGCAATTTTCAAAAAAAAAAAAAAAAAAAAAAAAAAAAGAAATGTTATCAATTTTTGCAGAGGGGGCAAACCCTCTTGCAACTTCGGGTGGGGGCCTGCACCACCATAACCCCCCTGCTCATTTTATATATATATATATATATATATATATATATATAGATAGATAGATAGATATATATATATATAGATAGATAGATAGATATATATATATCACTCCTATATAGCAGAATCCCTAGGGAAAGGGAATATTTCCCTAGAGGGAATTGTCCATCTCACATACCTGTTGACCATCTGCACATATTGAGCAAGTGCGGTGTTGAAAAAACAGCATCTAGATCAAATGTAGGGACCCCTCTACATATATATATATATATATATATATATATATATATATACACACACACACACACACACACACACACACACACACACACACGCACACATATGTACACACACACGTATATATCACTCACACACATGTATATATATATATATATATATATATATATATATATATATATATATATATATATATATATATATATATATATATATATATATATATATATATATATATATATATATATATATATATATATATATATATATATATATATATATATATATATATATATATATGTATATGGATCTATGTTGTTACATCCAAAGTATGTTTAATAGAAACATACTACAGCAACAGCAAACTCAATTTTAATGGAAATGCACTTTCGCAAAAAAAAAATGTCAAAAAACCTACAAAACTAAAACAATACTCACGTTTATGCAGAGGGGCAAGCTGCCCCTGCATCCAACATGTGGTGGACTTTTTTTTGCGAAAGTGCATTTTGAGTGAGTTCAGTGCAGTATATTTTGATTTAATATACTTTTGATGTTCAGACTAGGACCCATAGATATATATATATATATATATATATATATATATATATATATATATATATATATATATATATATATATATATGGGTCCACTTTTAAATCCCTACTCTCCAAATCTCAAAATTCAAAATACTGACACCAAAATCTCTAAAGCTCAAAATACTGAAGACTCAAAATACTGAAACTTAAACTACTGAAAACACACAGGATACCAACACTTACCATATTCCACCACAAGTACATACAAAAACAAATAAAACACAAACCATTAAAGTAAAAACAAAACCACAGAGCAAAACAATGAAGGGGCTTAATACGCTCACACAAAGTCCCATATAATGGGTGGTAACAGTCCTGTAGGCAAAAAAATGCTCCAACGGCAGTCCTGTAGGCAAAAAAATGCTCCAACGTTGTACAAGTATAAAAGCAGAAGTTTATTATAGAACAGGGTAGCGCTTTCGCTAAATAGCTTCTTCAGCCCTCTATGTGAACAACCATCACTTAATTCCATTTAAATACATAAAAAGGCACCAATCTTATATATATCATTTAAAGGTAAACATACCCAAGCAAAAGCTTGTATGATGAATACCCAAAACACATAAAAATAATAAAAAACAACTCATTATAAGACAAAAGTATACTTTGCAATGGTTCTTACAAGATTACATGCCAAAGAAGATGTCAGGAATTAATAGTACACTGACTTAAATGTTAAAAATATATTAAAAAGCATAAAATTAAATAACAAAACCTCTAAGACAGCGGTTCGTCTTGCCAACGTAGAACGCTGGACAGATTACACAGGTAGCTAAGTACACCACATCCTTGGACATACAATTTCCATTGATACGTATAACATGTTCACTTAGAGA
>NC_056725.1:364863908-364966408 GCF_019279795.1 Protopterus annectens
CTTCTTGGGATTTTACCCTTTTCTGTACTAGTTTCCTCCTTCTATTATATAGCTTGTTTATGGCAGGAGTCCACAAGACTGGGTTCCTTTTCTTGGAGGAGTGAGTCTTGGTTTTGCTTAGGATAGCATGATCCATGCATTCTTGTAGGTGCCCGTAGAATGCATTAGTAAAAGATTTTGCAGCTTGGACAATGTTATCCTTTAGCATGGGGGCTTTGAAACTTTCCACCTCGGTCTTAAGTAACGTGAAGTTTGCTTTTGAAATGTTTTTCACGGTGGTTTCCTTGTCCGGGGGTGGGGGCAGAATGTGGATATCCAAAGTGATTTGTTTATGGTCAGATCTAACCAGTGAGGGGTTGACCTCCAGTGTGGAGCACCAGTTGCCCATGTTGGTGATGACCAGGTCCAATATGTTGTCACCTCTGGTGCGAGTGTTGACCAGTTGATCCAGGGCATTTGAGTTTATAAATTCTAGGAAATGTTGGGCAAGGGAGTTAGTACTTGAGTAGTTCTCCCAATTAATGTTTGGGTAATTGAAATCACCCAATATTAGGGTGTTTGGTAGGACCTTTATATTTCCCAGTGTTTTCCAGAAATGTGGAATGGGGATCCTGGGACCTGGTGGGTGATCTGTAGCAAGCTATAATTTGAATTGCAGTTTTGCCCATTGTTAATTGCACATAAATGATCTCTGAAGAATCGTGCTGTGCCACTAACCTGGAGGCGTGGGTTCCTTGATGAATATGGATACGACCCCACCTTTTGTATTTCGGTCCGGGTTCTGTGGCCGAAATGTATTGTATGAGTTATAGCCTGGTAGTGCTGGGGTGCTCTCTGGAGCCTTAAACCAGGTTTCTGTTACTGCACATATATCAATTTTCTCCATACTGAGGAGTGCCTTGAGTGTGTGCATTTTGAGGTTTAGACTTCTGGCATTGAGTAGCATTACCATCAGTTTTTTGTTACTTGTGCTATTTATGGCGGTCGGTTTGTCTTTTGAGCCTTGCCTAAAAAAGGCAGTATGGGGGTAGCAAGAGCCTTGGCCAGCATTTGAAAGCCTAAGGGTGAAAGGTGCAAGCCGTCTCTAGCGAAGTAGCGTGGCTTGTCTAGCATGTCATCCCAGGCAGACAGACACTGGATCCCCTTTGAATGACACCAGAAACTTAGCCAATTGTTGAAATTGATAATTTTTTCTTTATACTGTGGTATCATTCTTGGTGAGGGCAGGATGCTACTCAGGGTCAGGGTCATGCCGGCCTGGGCTACAAGATCAGAGAGCTCTTCGATGTCTCTTTTCATGTAGTCCAGGATGGTACGGCTCAGGTCATTCACACCAACATGGACAATGACAGAGTCATATTTGTACTTGTTCTGGAGTGACCTGAGTGCTTGTGTTATGTGGCGGATCCTGGCACCCGACAGGCAGCTAACAGTAACCTTCTCCTTATTCAGCCTAATGAGTGGGATGTCAGTGTGCCTGACTATAGAGTCACCTATTACTAGTATGTTGGGTATGCTATTTTGCCATAAGGGCTGTGATTGCATGGCACACTGGTTTTGTGAAGTATGTGTTTCATGATTTGTGTTGGGGGGGTGGAGGTTGCTTGGATGTCTGCTTTGGAGTTCTCTGTTGTTTTTGTAGATTTTTATTTAGAGCCTTCGAATTTTTGTGTATTTATGTGCGTTTTTTGCCAGTGCTGGTTTAATGGGTCTATGTGAGACTGGTGGTGTGATGCAAGTATTTCCCTTCTCCTCTTGACTGTCTGATCCAGCCTTGGGCTGAGAGAGCTTAGCCTCCAGTTTGGCTGTATAATTTCATCTCTCACATGTATTAGTGTTTGGTGGTAGGAGGAGAGGGTTGTCTGTGTGCATGAGGCAGTTTTAACATTGCCTCAAAATGCCCAGATTCATCAGTTGGACTGGCAAGTACACCTGAAACTGCTCTTTGGACATGTCTGGATAAGTACTGTGAACTGTTTTACTGAATGGCTGGTAAGGTTGAATAGAGAGCCTTGTCCTTCTGTACAGTATAGGAGGGTCTAGTGCTAGGGTTTATAAGTGCTTGCTATGAGTTTTGAGCAAGTGCTGGGCTGAGAAATGGATGGCTTGAGTGCTTAAGTTAAAAGTTTGTCTAGTTCCAAGGGAAAAATTGAAGAGGAGGCTTTGTGGAGCCGGGAATAGTTATACCCTAGCTAACCAGCACTGCCTGGTGTGCAAAACCGGGCAAATGCGGTATTTATAGCAGGGAAATGAAAGAGATAGAAATTAGCCCAAAATGGCCATTAAACTACTAATTTCTGGGCTGAAACCACTCCTCCAGGGACCGATAGGCTGCTCAAAGCTCCCCTCTCTCACAGGTGAACAGAGAAACTTCCTTCTATCCAGGTAAGGTATGGGCAAACACAGAGATTTGTAACACAGCCCTAAATTCAGCATTTAACCTGAAAACTGGACTATACTAGCTTAGAAAGGCGGGAAACAAGTATATATATATATATTTTTTTTCAGAAAATAAAGCAGATACAATCAAAAAAACTCTTTTTAAATGCAAAGAAATGGATACTTATTGTTATATATCTCAGATCAGAGTTGTAGTCAATGCCACTAGTAATAAAGTAAGAAGAAACACAAATACAGTAAAAGCAGATGAATAGAATGCAATTTATATATATATATATATATATATATATATATATATATATATATATATATATATATATATATATATATATATATATATATATATATATATATATATATATATATATATATATATATATATATATATATATATATATATAAAACAATAGAAAACGAACAACTGATTCAAATAAGTTACCCAATTAACCAGAAAAAAGCTCAAGGCTGAGACCTGCTCCAGCAGTCTTCAATCAGACAAGTTCTAACTGCACACTCCTGTGCTGGGGTACAGGGGAACCTTCTCCAATAAAAAAATGGCCTGGGTCAGTGCCCACGTTATACAAAGCTAGATTCAGCAGGCGTGAATCTGGTCTATGCTGCAGCAACAAGGCGCACCATTTTCAGAAAGAAACATTTCAAATAAGCAGGCACAATAAGCCTGTGACCAGAAATTCCCAGCTCAGAAGGGCAGAATCCAGCCTCCCACAAGAGTGCAGACCACACCTTCTTAATGTAAAACAACTGTCCCAAAGCCCAAGTGCTTAAACCAGAACTAATACACTTTAGAAGAGACACTAAGCCTTTAATCAGCAACTCCCACCTCAGAAGGATGTAAGCTTCCTATTGTCCTGCCACAACAGTGCAGACCACAAACTTTCCTAATGTGAAACAACGAGTCTAAAACCCAAGTGCGTAATCCAAAGGCTTAGAATAACAGTTACAATTTAATTGGCTACTAACGAGCAGTAATACATGCAGCAGAATAAATGCTATTAAGTACTTTTAAGAACAGACAGCAAGAGCAAAATAAGTAATAAAGTAGGAAGAAACACAAACACAGTAAGCAGATGAATAAAATGCAAATAAATATATATTTTTTGAAACACAAATAAGGAAAGAAAGAAAGACAGAGCAGACCCAGGACTGACTACTGTGACACCCCACTCACAAACTCAGTATTCTGACTGTTTTTTCTTTACCACCAGTCCATGTTTCCTAGAATCATCCATTACTCTCTCAATTTTATTAGTTACCTTTTCTTGCCAGACCATTTATTGTGTGGTTTAAGACAAATAGCTTGGAGATGGCTACAGATACTGTATCCACCAGATTTTTTAATCAAGATTCTATGTGATCCAGTTATAAAATTGATTAGGATGGATTGAGATGGCCACAGACCCATGCCTCATCTTATCCTTTGTGCTGTTTTCATATAGAAAAGCAGCAAACACTAGCCTTTCCTTCAATAGCTTCTCTGTAATATTTCTGGTATTGAGGTGAGGCTTGTACGTCTGTAGTTCCTTTTGTTAGTTCTTTTGCACCCTTTGTGGAGTGTTGAAAATCCCATTCTTTCAGTTCCCTGGAAACTCACCACTGCAAAGTAATGATGCAGAGACTAATATCATGGGATTGGTGGTCATACCGCCCAAGTACCTACAAATTCTGGGAAGGTCTTTTGCCTTCACCTCACTAAGTTTCTTAAACACTTCTCTACAGCCTTCTTGGGTATGAGAACATACTTAACCTCTTTAATCTAAGCATCTTTACTGGTTAATTCCTGAATATCATTTTACAAGGGTAATTCAAACACATACCCTGGTAACTATAGACCCATTAGTCTCACTAGCCTTATATGTAAAGCTATGAAGTACATTATCTCAGGCTCATTAATATGGACATTGAAAATCTCCTTTCCTTGGACCATCATCAATTCAGCTTTGTCAGGAGGAAGATCCTGCCCTTTAAACTAATTAATTTCCCTGAAAATGTAACTGAAGCAGTGGATAGTCATTATATAGCACATACAGCATATCTAGACATAGCCAAGGCCTTTGGCAATATTATGTAAGTGGGCATTACTGACTGACTTGTAAATCCAGATGTAAATCATTACATTGTGTAATGGATAGCTAACTGGTTGTCTGATAGAACCCATGTGGTTAGAGTAGCAGGTGCCACTTCTGAAGGTAAAATAGTTACCAGTGATGTACCACAGGGCTCAGTTTTGGGATCTCTCCTATCTGACATATATTTCTCAGGCCTTCAGACCAACATTCCTGGTCTATGGTTAATTAAGTTGTTTCCAAAAACTGGTTATTCTGTCGTGATCATGGTTCTGATGCTGCTGTGTAGTTTATTTTGATGGCATTTTTTGGCCAACAAATGTTTTGTCTTGTAGTTGCTGGACTGACTCACAGATGAAGAGCTAGAAGCAAACACTGACAGAATATACTGTTTGGCATTTTGGCATTCACAGTATTTTAGTGGCCAAATACTTTTATGCCGAAGCATCTTGTTTGAAGAGTACTACTCCTGAACTTTGTTTCCTTGGCCACTGGACTTGTTTGTTAGTGACGCAGTATATGACTGCAGAGGCATGGATTTTTTCAGACCTTTTCTTGGATTCACTTATGTGGCTATACTTAATATTTGACCATATTTAGGTTTACTTTTCAGCTATATTGTGTGCTTTAAATGTTTTTGAGGGATCCAAGTATTTAAACATTCTGTTGGTCCACTGATTTTCTGTCTTTATATGCACTGTTTTTGACTGCTAAATGTGCAGATATGGACTTGGTACATTGGTGCTCAACTTTTTTTTTTTTTCATTACTGATGACTTTCCCTGTATAGATGCTTACTATCTATAGTACATTTTATAGTTTCAGCCAGTTTTATAATCTGTTGGTTAATTAAAATGATTGTTGCTCAAGAAAAAAATATATATTCTGTGTAGATTTAATTCACTGTTCTGTTCATTAATTTTGGTCTAATTCATTGTTGCTTATTATTCAATCTGTTTGTTATTGCAAAGTGCTTTGCTAGAAATGAGCATTCACATAAAATTTAACATAAACTTCCTTTTCATCTTTACTGAATAACATCTGCTTCTTTTTTTTTTTTCAATAATAATTCTTTATTATTTTTCAACTTGTTCATACACACATTTGACCGGGAAATACACATGTAATTTCCAAACAATACTTCTAACAACAATCCTACAACATATGTACATTATATACATGAATGCTTCCATTTTTAACAAAAAAGAATATATGAAGAGTCTTATCAATAGGTATAGTATCGTATAATAATTTGATTTCTGATAAAATTTGACTTTATAGTATTTATATCCAAGGGTTATCCTGGGCTCAGTATATTAAGCCAGTATAATATTGAAAATTTGTTCCCAGATCTTCAGATTATTTATATGTTTGGTATGATCATTAATTAGTAATTTGTGAGCTAATATGCGTTTTATCGCTAAAATCTTGAAGTTGTCCCATGAAGTTTGAGATGGATTCAACCAATTTGTAGCTATATAGAGTTTCATTAACAAAAAGATATTCATAAGTATGGTCATTTGGGATCTAGATAGATTATTTGGGGGGATATGTAATATAGTAAATTCCCAAGAAAGCGTTGATTTTTGATAACCAATCTTTTGCAGTTGCAGTTTTAAGGAATTCCATAGTTTGTATATACATTTACAGTTCCAGAACATATGAAGGAGGTCAGCAGTTTCATCTTTACAATATGGGCATTTAGGAGAATTTTTAGAGTTAAATTTATGCAAGCTAAGACGTGTATAGTATGCATTATTAAGTATCATGAGTTGGGTAAACGTTAACTTTTGGAGGGAAATTGATTTTATTGTTAAATTAATTGCTTTTAATATTTTATTTTATTCAATTAATGGCATTTTTTCTTTCCAATAGTTTGACAAAAGGACATGATCTTGATATTTAAAGTCTTTTATTAGTTTATATGTAGATGTTATAAACTTATTGTCTTGTAAGAGGGCTTGCCATAAATTTGTACATTTCGTTAAGTCCTCATCTTTAATGTTTAAATCTTTAAAGTAGCTTATAGATAGATCTTTAATCTGTCTCAATATGATTAAATATGATTTGGGAAGGTTCATTTCCTGTCTTAATTCATGAGCTGAATAGTTCAGATTAGGGTATATAATCACGTAGAGTTAAGTCTATTATAAGTGGAAATTTTTTTAAATCTATTAATTGATTATTAATTCTCAGGTTGGGATTCCTATGAAAAGGTTGTAAGATCATCAAGTGTTGGATGAGATTTAATGAACTAAAGAGATTTTGTAATAATGTTATATATATTTTAATATGCTCCATTAGAGCAAATGATTTAAAAGTATCTTTTCTTAGGAAAGGTAATGATTTAGGATTAAAATTCAGACTCTCAGCATGTTTGTAATTCAATCTTAACCATTTTGGGGACCAATTATTACTACGTGTATCATAATTAGCAATTCTTAAAATTCTATTAGCTTTTATTATTAAGTAATATTTTTCAAAGTTGGGTAATTCTAAACCACCTCTATTTTTTGGGGACATCAATTTGTCATATGAAATTCTAGTATTTCTTGGATCCCATATAAATTTAGCAGATTCCGTGTGAATTTGTTTAAAGAACTTCTTAGGGATTAAAACTTGAGTAGATCTGAAGATATATACTAGCCTAGGTAATACATTCATTTTAATAACTGAGACCTTTGTTAGTGGTGATAATTTCAAGTTATTCCCTCTCCTTAGGTCGGATAGAATGTGATCCCAAATTAGTTTAACATTATTAATATGAAAGTCCTTATTATCTGTGGAAAATGTAATACCTAAATATTTAATCTTTTCTTCAGATATTACTTGCCCCACCAATGGTAAAAGTGAAAAGGGTTTCGGAGTTTTTAAAGGAAATAAATTGTTTTTTTAAGGTTTATTTTGTAGTTAGATATTACTGCAAAATCTTCGACAGCTGTTAGTAATTTTTTGGTATCTGAAACTGGTGTTGTAGAGTATATATTGAGGTCATCTGCAAAAGCAGCTATAGAAATCTTGGTACCATAAAGTATTGGGGCATTATGGTATACATTTTGTTTAATATGTAAAAATAAAGGTTCTAAATATAAATTAAATAAAAAAGGGGATAGAGGACAACCTTGACGGGTTCCATTTTTAATTTGTATTCTTTTGGAAAAAATCTTGTTGATGTATAAAGTTGTATAGGGATTATTATATAATATTTGTAATGTTCTGATGAATTCTTGCGGTATATTAAAATATGGTAAAATATGAAATAGAAATTTTATGTTAACTCTATCAAAGGCTTTTTGTGCATCAATAATAAGTGCATACAAATTTAAGTTCCTTTGATTAGCATAAGAAATTAATGTATGAAGTGTTAAAGTATTGTCACTGGTTTGCCTAGAAGTTAAAAAAACAACTTGTTCATCGGAAATAATTAAATTCGTTATTTTCTTCAGTCTATTAGCTAAAATAGAAGTCATAATTTTAGTATCAATATTTAAGAGTGATATGGGCCTATAATTATCTGGGTTTTGATGATCCGAATTTTCTTTGGGTATAAGAATTGTTTTGGATGCGTTAAAGTGAGAGTTATTGATTTTATTATTAATTATATAATTAAATGTATATGATAGTATTTTAACAATCGTACTACAAAATGTTTTATAAAACTCTGGAGTAAGACCATCAGGGCCCGGCGCTTTAAGGGATTTCAAATTTTTAATTGTTGTTGTTATTTCTTCAGTGGAAATTGGTTTAATTAAATCTTTTTGCAATTTATCATCTATTTTTGGGAAATTAATTTTTTGTATAAAATCATTATTAGTCTCACTTGTAAGTGACTCATCTTGATCACCATAAATTTGAGAGTATATCAATTCAAAGGTATTGATAATATCTTCAGATTTCATATATATTTTGTCCTTGTAGTGTATTTCCAGAATTTGAGAAGGTGATTTAGATTGGTTAATAATTCTTGCTAAAGCCCTTGATGGAGTTTGAATATGATTAGCATATCTTGCAAGCATTTTAGTTTCATGAAATGCTAACCTATTATTCTGGATCAAGAAAAGGTCTTTCTGACATTTGAATAATTCCGTTTCTGTTTGTATGTTATGATTTTGCATTAATTCCTGATCTAGAGTTTTAATTTTAGCCTCTAAGATTTGTTCTTCTCTGAGATGTTTTTTTTTTTTTTTTTTATAATAAGAGGCTTTTTGAAGGAACCCCCCCCCCCTTACTTGAGCTTTAGTTGCCCATTCAATATCAGGTGTATGTTGCTGTTTGGCTAATTTAACCAGTAAGGAATTGAGAATGTCTTGAATTTCCTGGATTATTTCTTTTTTATTTAACAAGTTTGGATTTAAGGACCAATTATAGCCCCTGTGTGATAGACTGTTTCTAAGGTCTTTGGCAAAACTTAATGCAATTTTAGAGTGATCTGATAGATAGTGAGCTTGTATAGATACTAAGGGATCAAGATTAATCAGTGTTTCCGAAATTAGAAAAAAGTCTATTCTAGACCACATTTTATGACAAGCTGAATAAAATGTAAAACTATTTGTGTTAAGAGGATTATTTACATATTTAAAGGGATCATATAATTTAAAGTCATACTTGAGTTCACTTAATGCTAATACTACTTGACTATTAAATGACCTTTGTGGACTTGATTTATCCAATTATATAGTGGTTATCATATTGGTTTAAAATAGGATAAAGTGATGCTAAGAAGGACTGTTGATTATTACATGGTGCATATATGTTAAGGAGCATGATGGGTTTATCATAAGGAGTAGAAGAGAGAGTCACATAGCACCATCTTCCTTCTTTATCCATTTTAGAATCTAAAATTTTGTCTTGATATTGATTTTTTATAATTATCGCAACTCCCACACTATTAGTTTTGCCTTCCGAGGCTATAATTTCTCTTATACATTTTTTCTTTTTAATTTCTGTCCATTGATCATTGGTCAAATGAGTTTCCTGAAGTAATATAAAACATGCCTTAGCTTGCAGAAATAAATGAAGAAACAATTTCCTCTTTTTCAAGTTCTGGAGCCCCTTAGTATTCCATGAATCTATTTCCCACATTCCAAAACCTTTATTTTGTGTAAGTATTCTAGAAATCGGGGAAAGTATGATAAAATCAGTTGAGTTTTAAACAGATATATGTTATGAAAACATTCTTGAAATCCCGTCCCATACCAGTGCCTACCCACTATACCCCTGGACCAGGAAATATATAGGTCTTTAACGTAGTTAAAAATTATAAAGATTAATAACATTGGCGAGTATACATTATGGAAATGAAAACATAAAAGTTAGATAACATATAATGGACCTATATACTCTACAACTATGTCTACAAAGCCTAATCTACACATTCCCTATTAAACACTACTAGTCATCCACACCTCTTGTCATTCCAGTTGAATTAGAAGAGTCAGAGAAAAACATAATAAAAAGATGCATGGATATTATCATTCATCTCCATTGGACCTCCATTTCTTATTTAACAGTAATACTTTAGGACATTACTAGCCATGTGTTCACCGATTAATGAAACCATTGTGTTCATAAAATATCTAACAAGCTTGTTTGACCTTTGTTTATATGTGTACCTACACTTAAACCTAGAATCCAATTTAAGACACTCGTCAGCTATAGATACACTAAACATCCTTAGTTCACTCTAGAAAAGTCTTTCTACTACCTGGAGAACAAACTATATAAATGTTTAGTAAATCAAACTAAAGTAGGTAAACAAATATATACACATTTAGTCAAGAAGCCTAATCAGTAATAATCTTAGGTCATTAAACTCATTGTCATTAGCCATGCATTTTTCGGACAAGCAATTTCAATTTTAACAAAAAGCTTATTTGACACTGGAAAAACTTACATCAATAAATGACAAAAGGGTTTCGATTTCAACCATAGGCTATATAACCTATACCTAATGTTCTCTGTAGCCTCAAATGTGTGTTAAAAATATTTTGAGTGATCCTGTCAGTTACCTAAGTCCTATATTGGTAACTCTTATCAAAGTGTTTTTATACTAGATATAATCTATAAGAATAAATCTTGTTACAAAATATCTATAAACATGTATTAACATCTTATTAACATTAAATATTCCCTTACACTTTGATCTACGAACAAAATAAGGTAAAGTGTAACATCAGAAATCATTAGACATCTCAGTGTGTTTACCAAAAGAATATCATAATAGTTTTAATTAAAGCCCAATTTTTAGTAGTATATGTGGGACTGTTTCCTACTGATGAGTTTAATAACATGGATTGCATGTAAGGAAAGTTAAAACTATATAGGTAAGATATGAATGTAAACTGGTTAAAATATGTTATGTAATTACCACTTGGTACAATAACTAAAGTAGTTCCTAACCCCTAGTGCGAGAACTCTTTCACCCTCAGATGTGTTTCATGTGTTTGGTTATGTCACTGTATAGTTGCACAAATTAAGTATTTTACTTGATATGTACAAAACATTGATAGTGATACTGGGGCTAATGTTTGTGTTTAATGTGATTATACCAGTACAAGAGAATTTATTTTGAGTTTATTTTAAATTTTCCAGTCCTAGAATCTCTTCATTAGATTTCCGACTATCCAGAGCGACTGCCGACTTCGCAATGTTGGACCCTTTATCCAGATGGACTTCCGGAAGCGCCACATCAAAAATACACCCTCTAAAGCAGCAAAACCATTTCGGCTCCATTTGTGGGAAAGTTAGATGTCGTGAAGGCTGTAAATCGTCGGAAATACCTCTGCGAATGTAAACAACTCAAAATAAAGGTTGTACCTGTTGAAAAAAAATGGCCTAGTAAAGGAAATTACCAAACAAAGCAAAAACAAGACCTCGACTTGTAGTATGAGGTGGATCTGACCTCGGATGTCTTCCCAGTCCCATCAGAATTTTATTCTAACTCTCTGAAGCAGGTAAGCTTTTAAAAACTACCAAAAAAGTAGATTTAGCTTCTTTTTTTGTTGTAACTGAATATCTAGTCCCATCAAGTGTAAATAGTAATGTATTTGGGTACTTCATTTGAAATTTTACTTGTTTTTCAATAAGAAACTTGCAATAGGGAGATAATAACTGTCTGGCTTGCCTAAATTTGCAAAGGCAGGTCCTGAGCCAAAGAAATTCTGTTGTTTTTCCACATAATAGCACCTCCATTTTTCTTTACAGTTAGTAATATTTTGTTGACATCTTGAAAGTTAAGAATTTTAGCATAAACAGGTCTTGGGATATTTGAAGCTTGGAATTCCCTCAGGGCTCTGTGGGCTCTCTCTATTGTTATTTGTTGCGCAGTTTCCGAGTCACTGAATAATGTTGCGAGTATTTGTATGATTGATGGGATTAGTTCATTGTATTGTACAAATTCCGGAATTCCTCTGATGATTATATTATTTCTCCTGGATCTCGCCTCTAGATCAATAATTTTAGATTGTATAGAGTGAATGTCCTGTTCCTGTGAATCAGCCTTTTTGGCAAGCAGTGCTATTTTGTCTTCGTTCTCAGTGATTCTAGTTTCATTTTTATCCATTCTTTCCAGAATTTGACTGCAAGAAATTCCAAAGGATTGGACTTGGTTAGATAGTTCTTTTAACGCTTCTTGGATAGGAAGTAAAGCTATTTTAATATCTTCCATGTTTGCCAGTTGATCTGGTTTATTTTTATTCCCTGGTTTTAATTGCTCCTGTTGTTTTGTAATTTTCTGTCTTTTCGAATTTAAATCTTTCTCCGGTGATAGAAGTTCTGAGAGTTTAGTTTTTGTAGTTGTTGTGTCCATATTTTTTCCTTCTTTCGACATAATAGATCAGTATTGGAACTTGATGTAACTTGAGAGTAGTTAGGCCAACTTTTCTGAGCACACGGTTCCTTTGTTTGAGACTCTCTTCAGAGTCAAATGATCTGTTATAATCCTGCTTGAATTGTTAATTCTTCAGGTTCAATCACCTCTTGTGAGATACTTAGTTGAAGTTAAAGTTGTTCTTTCTTAGATTTACTGTTAAATAGATCGTAATATATCCCCTGGGTTAGATTTTCCTCTGATTATATGGAGAGCTGTAGATTAGTAGTGTTTACAGAACGGCAGCCATCTTTGAATCTGAACACATCTGCTTCTTCATTTCTTTCTTTGTTACTTGTGCCTAGCTCCTTGTTCATGCCTGCATTTCAGATTTGCTTACTGCTAAACCATAGATGATAATTAGTCTCTCTCCATTTCCTATATGTGCCTTAAACAATTTGCGCAGTCTATCTTCTTATAGTTGCATTATCTTTTCCCTGTTTTATAAGTCTATTTTCATCCCTCCTCATTATGAACCATGCAGTGATATGGTCACTGCTTCATAGGAATGCTGTTATTTCAAGGCCTTTAACATCTGCACCTTTGGTATGCATGATATATACAGGTATTTTTCCCTCATGCTTCTCTCTAATAACTGGCTGAATCTTACCTAAATGACTAGTTTGTTAGTTCATTTTTTTCTTTCCATATTTAGATGTCTGCCTCTCTCAGAGCCAAACCATGACCTCACTTTTTCCTTTTCTGGCTTATTATTCTTTTCCTAATATTTTGTCATGAAAAGTGTAACTGGCACAACCAGTGGATATGCATATTTCAGCCTTGTTATGGACATCAGCCCTGTGTTTCTAATGCTTAGTCAAACACTCTGCTTGTGCTGTGCTAATGAGGTCATAACAAGGCCGAAATATGCATATCCACAGCTAGTGGGGTTTGGCTTTATTGGCCTGAAATTGTCCATTAAAACGACAAAACAAGTCATGGGCATTCAGAATTGCCAATTAGCTGAAACACCTGATGTTCATAAGGATCATTTGCATATATCCCATGTGACTCTGATACAAGAGGTTTGGGAGGTCACTCAGTGGAAGGTCTAGCTTTGCTGGAGTTATCATTTTATTTTTACTGATTGAACAATAACAAAAAAAAGTGGTTGTTCCTTCTACTAACACACCAGTCAGATTGCCAGATGCACATCCCCACCCCCTTCCTGCCCTAGTCATTCAGGTCCCATTTTTGTGCCCTGTCCCTGACCATATTTTCTTTTAAATTATAACAAACTGCTTTCTACAAAAGTAGCAAGCAGTTGTTACAGTTTATACCCTGCCTGTACAGAGCACTACAGGTCTCAGGTTTTAGTATAAAAGAAAGAGAAAAATGTTCTACTTTTTAACTTTTAAACTGTAGCAAGCTGGTATTGCACTAATAATCTTATCCCCCCAACACTTTGCACTCATGGCAGTTGCCCCTGTTGCTCTACCCTAGCTGTGCTATTTGTCATCACTGCTTTCTGTAGCTGATAGTTAATATACTGTATCTGGCCACCAGTTGTCCCCATTCATTTGTTGCTTCCTTCTTGCACGACTGCCAGTGAGATAACTCATTTCTCAAGTTTGACACTTGTAAAACATTTAATTTCACTAATTCATTCATTATTATCAACCCCTCCTTTTCCCCATTTTCTACGTGGGGATGGGGGTGTCATGTCAACTGTCACTGTCTCACTCAATTAAATGTTGCTCTCCTACCATCTTCGACAGTCATGCCTGACTGTCACAGGTCTCTTACACAATCCATCCACCTCTTTGCTGGATGCCCTAGTTTTTATTGCCATCATCCTGCCTGTCCCAAATCTTCTACATAAAATTGTCTTCTGCTTTTCTGCTTTTCTGCACATGTGATAGAACCATCATAATCTGTTCTTTGACCTTCTTCACAATTGTAGCTACTTTGTCTTTTGCTCTGATGTCCTTATTTCTTCATCTGCCTCACAATGTGCATCCTACCACCTGTCTCAAGCACTTCATTTCCATCACCTCTGGCTTCATTGACTACTCTGCCTTCACTGGCCAGGTTTCTGTACCATATATTAGAACTAGTCACACCACTGTTTTGTACACTTTACTTTTCAGCTTAACATTCTTCTGTCATACACTACCTCTGACATTCTGTGCCAGTTGGCTGCAGCCCCTCTGATTCTAGCTTTCACCTGCTCATTCAAACTTCCCTTCTCCTCAACCACCTGTCCCCAGATACTTGAAGCTGTTAATCTGTTTCATTATTTTCCCTTACGTCTCACTTCCCAGTTTCTTCTGATTTCCCCATTTGCTCCCATGGCAACTGTCTTATCTGTACATAGTTTCATCCCATATGGCTTCAGTTTTGTATTCCATGGCCATATCCTTTGCTGAAGCTCTTACTCAGAGTTTGCCTATAATGTCACATCATCTCCATATAGCAGCTTTGTTGATCTGTCCCCTCCTACCTATTTGCTTATGTAGTCCATTATCAGTATGAACAACAGTGAGCTCAGAAATTAACCCTGATGCATACCCACTTGCACTGGGAACCTGTATGAGACCAAACACTGTTTATAGTTTTGTCATTTGGGCCTTCAACACAACATACATTATTCTGCCAGTGTATCTGGGACTTCAAACCTCCATAGAACTGCCCAAATCAGCTTTCTTGGGACCATGTCATATGGCTTCTCCAAGTCTAGGAATGCCCAGTTGGACTCTTCCCTCATTTCTATCTCCTTCTCAACTATTTGTCAAACTGTAAACATTGGGTCACTTATGCTACATCCTAATCTGAATCCAGAGTGCTCATCTGCCATCTTGCTTTCTACTATTCTGCATATTCATATAACAATCACCCTATCCAGCATTTTTATATAGTGCAACAGGCGTTTGTTGCCTATTTACTGCCCACAGTTGTGAATGACACCTTTGTTCTTGTACATGGACACTGTTGTCCAGTTATCTGAGATGCACCTTTCTCTCCGCACTGTAATGAGTACCCTCAGGAGTCATCTGTGTCCCTGCTGGACAGGGGAAACAGGTCATAACTTTGTGCGAACATGGGTAAAAGTCTTGACTATACTTATAAGGGCCTCTGGGCCAATAGCCTAGTATCATCCTATGAAGCTATGAACCTGTCTCTCCTCTATCTCATCCATTATCTTGATCATATCACTTGTGACCTCATCAGAGTCTGCTACTTTCCCTGACTTAATTTTCTTTAGTGCTCTTCATACTTCTATGTCGAGCTCATCATCTTCCTTCTTCACAGACTGTGTCTAGGGCAGTACAGCTTCTATGAGCTTTTTTCATTCAGAAGCATCTGGAAGTAGTGCTAACATCTGCCCTTGATGTCCCATGGACTGGTGGGCAGGCTGTTGCTGGCATTTCTTATGAATTTAATTTCATTGATTGCATGTACCTAAATTTTAACTTCCATACCAAATGGCATTCCATCAGTTTACCACATTACCAGGCTTCTTACCACAAAAGCACATGTTTTAGTACTTAAAAAAGTTATCTCCCACCTTAACTAATGATAGTCTCTCTGTTTTCTGCTGTAAACCCCATCTGAAAGCAGCTACACAGGCTGGTCTTCCTGTCATCAGAGACCCCCAATGGGTCAGCCTGGGAAGGGCAAATTGGCTCCCAGTGAGATAGCACTCTGTCCATTTCTTAATGTTGTTGTTATTCAAGTTACTATTCAAGGATCACAGCCCATGGCTGGGTAAATATTCACTCTTGCTGAGTCATCTCAGTAAGTACTAACATTCTAGCAGATAGTAGCTCTAAGACTTTGAAGAAAGAGCTAATGTGCCACTAGGAAAATGTACTAATCTTTAGAATATGATTCTTATAATTGATAGGTAGGTACTAGGCTATCAGCCCAAGGGCCTACGTAAGCCTAACCAGCAAGGTTCCATAGCTTACGCCACCCAAGAAAGTTATTTTCCTATGCCACTGTCCAGCAGAGACACAGAAGTGATCCCCGGGGTGTATTTCCTATTTTCCATCCACTCATCAAGATTTTTCTTGAAGAGTGCTAATGAAGAACTTTGCTTGACATAGATGAGTAGCTTGTTCCAGAGTATAGGAAGTCTCTGGGACAGGAATCTATCCCTCTAGCATGTCCTGTTTATTGTGGTGATGAGGTTTAGGCCCCTAGAGCATGTAGCTCGGAGGGATTGGGATTTCTTTAGGTGTAGCATGTCCAACAGCTCTGGGTTTGACATAGCTTTATATGTTAGGCAGAGATCACCTTGGAGTAGGCGATATGCTATGGAGTAAAGCTGGAGTTTCTGAGGCGGTCAGTGTAGGGCATTTGTTTGAGGCCAGTAATCCTCTTTGTGAGGTACTTCTGAGCTATTTCAGCTGCTGCAGATGTCCTGTGAGGTACATTCCAAAAAGGGCAATGTACTCTATAGTGGGTCTAATGAGTGACGAGTAGAGGGAAACCTTTTCCTGGATGAGAACCCTTTTATGATGAGGTGTGCCACGTAGAAGGACTTCCTGACTACTGTGGCGATGTGACTATCAAAGGAGAGACTACTGTCCACCTGGGTTTCAAGGTGTCTTATCACACATTCGGTGTTAAGTAGATTGCTGCCGATGTGGTAGTTCATGGGTACAGAGTTTTTACCAAAGGGGATGACACTGCACTTTTTGGCATTGAGCTTGAGGCCATGACTCTGACACCAGGCATACACTCTTTAGGTGAAAAACATTTCTCTCGCCTACCAAATACTGATTTGCTTCTGTTTCATTGAACCTGGTTAAACTACTTGACCCATGCAAAGAGTTTTCTATACACTTTCTGTTTACATTTCTATATCAAGAACAATTAAGTTTTTGCTCCTTTTGTTATTATTGCAACACCATTCATGTTCTCTGCGGAATCATTTAATTCCTTCTTATTGTGAACCATATCTGATTATGTTTTAATTCTGTTTTTATGCATACCTCTCAGCTATCCAGATGTTTTGTCTAATACTTTTGGTCTGTCCCTTATAAAATTCATTGTTATCTCATTGAGGACTGAAGTCACTAGATAATGACAATCATTTGGTTTCAGACTTCATATCCTTTGGTAAATGCATACTAGTGCAAAACCTGTTATTACATCAACTTTCTAAGTTTATAATAGCAAGAAGTTAAATCTGTCCCTGTCCCTGACTGTTCCTGATTCCCTGATTTTGGACCTTCATACCCCCCCCTGATTATTTTGTCTTTTTCCAGATTTCTAGAGACAGGAGGTTGACAGGTATGTATTTATGTGGTAGTGCTCTTTTACTGTACAGTAACATCATTTTTTTTACTCACCTGGTAAAGGCAATTGCTATAGCAATCGTCTCTGGCTACAGAATTATTTGCATTGTATAATGGATATACAGGATGTCCAGCCTCTTCCTTACCATCATGTCATCCACTTGCAAGCTACAGCCGGCCAGTAAACCTATATTCAGTGTAGCAATTCTTAGTTCATGTTTAGCAGGTTGAATACACTTCCACCTTGCTTTTTCTCAGCAGTGCTATCCAAGTGACATAGGCAGAGCAAATGGATACTGGCCAGACAGTAACTTATTGACCCAGGCACACTCTGATCAACAGAGGTACATATAGCCCTCCCATTGTTAACATGTGTCCCTGGTACACATCACAGTAGACCAGGTCCTCAGCTCACTTATCAGTGACAAATAGCCATACCCATTTTTAGTGACATTAGTCAACATGACCAAATCATCTGCAGTCAGTTTTAATGCCATTGGGTGGTTAGCTCTAGATAGATAGACAGACAGACAGAGAGACAGACAGACAGATAGATAGATAGATAGATAGATAGATAGATAGATAGATAGATAGATAGATAGATAGATAGATAGATAGATAGATAGATAGATAGATATACAGACAGACATAATGGACACAAATATAATAGAGAAGGCTCTCATGATCCACTGCTTATTGGCATTTCAGCTACATCAAGTTAAATCGGGTTAGGCTTACGACTCACCATAAAAGCATGCCTTAAGCACCCGTATACAACTCTCAGGCCAGAATGAAAATAGACTCAAAAGTGACAAAAAAGTCAGGGTTGACAGTAGCATCATATCCTGTACACACATACCCAACTTCAGAGACAGCCTGAAAACAGGCCACAAAGGTTTGAGCTCATGGACAGGGACAATACCATAATTTATCTCATGTTGACTACATACTCTTCAGAAGGGTTTTACCTAAGATAACTCCTGAAGTACTAACAATGGGTTCAAATTAAATGTGAAAAAGTATAGTCACATTTAGCAATTAACCCTTTCTTGCAAAATATAGTAAAGACAATTCTCCCCCACAAAAATAAATATAATCAGGGACCTCAATACCTGGGTTGCCTGCTCCCTCTCCATAAATAATTATGCAACAATTATAATTCTTCCCCTTGGCACAACTAATATGCAAAGGCTACATCATGCAGATCTAAAGGTGTCGATATTCTCTGATTGGACCATTTGCAAAGTACAATGCCCTTCAGGATATTCCTCATTTTGATATATCAAACAACTAGAGAAGAATCAGACTTTCCTAGCTAACACTATTTCAGGCTTAAGAAACCTCTGAGAGGTGACCTGTGCCTCACAGAGCATGCCATTAGCAACCCTGTTGTCCCTAACACCCTACATCAGTGCAAGCCTAATAGCAAAGTCAAGAGTAGAACCAGGAATCTAAATCTTCACCAGCAGATAAAATAGATCACAATGGAGCAATAGATCCATTGGCAACCCCAGCTCTGAAATAATCTAATCTCGGATACTGGAATCAAACTCAGATTCTGGAATCAAATTATATTATATTGAAAAAAGAACTGTGCAAACTGAATCCAAACAAAGCACATGGAGGAGATGGAATTAGTAATAATGACCTGTGATTGCTCAGCAAGAACTTATAGTACCATTGTATCTATTATTTACTATGCCATATAAATATTGGGAGATTTCTCAAGATTGGAGATGTGCTTATTAAACCTGTCTTTAAGAGAAAGGGGAGTAGGACAAACCCAGAGTCATATAGACTATTAAGTCTACTTTCATGTTGAGGAAAATAACAGAGAAGGTAATATTGGATAAGTTATTGTCAGAATTGGATAGGTTGGAACTTGAAACCATATATCAGCATGCGTATGTTGATAATAGATCTACTACCACCAATAACATAAAATTCTGTCAGAATACAACAACAGCTATGAATGAAAAATTGTGCTGTGATGTACTTTATATAGATTTAACTTCAGCATTTGATAGGGTCATACACAAAACATTGATCAATACATTAGAACAACTCGGTATTGATGTACTCTTGATAAGATGGATAGCTGCATGCCTTAAAATAGGACATGGCAAGTATCACACAGCAACTGAACATGTAAAATTCTTGGTGACAGTGAGGGTGTTCCACAGGGCTCTGTCCCAGGCCCTTACTTGTTTAGATTGTATCTTTCAGACTTAAATTTTTTCATCTGAGGTGTTATATACAGTTTATATGCAGATGACATGAAATTGGGTAAACTGATTATATGTGTTACAGATAAGACATGTGCAAAAGAACTTGACTAAATTGACAATTTTGGCACAGGAGAATAATATGCTGATAAATACATCAAAAACTAAGCATATAAGATTTGGGAGACATAAATTGAAAGGTGAGTATTTAATACAGCACACAGTGATTAAAACTGTATATTCATTTAAGGACCTGGGTATATGGGTAGATCCAGCTTTGAGTTTTTCTACTCATTTCAACCAACTGGGTTAATGATACATATAGAACTATAGTTTGTATAAAAATATTTATAAAGTCTAGGAAATCAGGAATGATGAATTCATTGTTTGTTAGTTACATTAGACCCAAACTTGAGTACTTGGAATTGCAATATGGAAACCTTATAAGAAAACAAGCATGAGTAAACTGGAAGCAGAAATATGCCAAGGACATACATGGATATGAAAATGTAAGTTATTATGAAAGACTAAAATATCTGAACTTGTACAGTGTCTGTTGTAGATATCTAAGAGGAGATCTTATCCAGGCATACAGGACATTTAGAGACAACTACCTCTATGAGAGAGCAGCTGATGCATGGAACAGACTACCAGATTACATTAAAGCAAGCAGTAATTACGATATTTTTAAGAACAGCCTGGACACCTTATAGGAACAAGTGTTTTGATATATTGGCAGGCTAGAAAGACATTAATGCCCGTGCTTGAAATATTTGTATGTATGCATGTATGTATGTATGTATGTATGTAAGCTACCAGTGCAGGTTAGGCAGTGCCATACATTAAAATCCTTCAAACAGAAACTGCATGATTGTAATTATACCCTCAAATTCTATGCAGAACTCACTGGACTAGCCCTCATTGGAAACATGGGTACAGCCTGAGAATGGGTATTAGGAAGACATTGATGGTTGTGAGATTGATTGCCTTGCAATGCCTATGAATCCTATGAAAAAGATAACTGCTCTGATGTAATTTGTCGCACTAGCTAAACTATCTAGGTGCTACTGTTAGCAGTGGAGGGCGAGCGCCTCTCTGTTAAGTAATTTCTTCCCATGCAGTTGTTTTCCTTCCTGCCGTTCTTATTAGTAACATCTAGAACAGCTGTCCTGCAGTACAATTTTTACAGTTGTGGCTTTCTCTACTGGATTTGGCCAGATCTACCAGGTTCAACCAGTATTTAAGTAAAGTACTCCAAGAAGACTTGGAACTGGCGGAAAGCAATCAAGGTAACTATTGAAACACGGAAATCTAAAGTCAGACTGTTTTGTACCCAAAAACAAATATCAGCTACTCATATCTTTATAAAAAGAATGGCAAGTACCTCTCTTTCATGCATGACCCACCAGAAGGTTTTAGGGCCTACTCTTGATCAAACCCTATCCTTTAATGTACACACAGATCAACATAAAAGTTCTAAACCAGTTCTAAGTTTCACAGAAGTTTTCACAACTACTTAATGACAAAGCCGAGTTGCCCATTGATTTAATGCTTTACTCCCAAGGCTAGAGTATGCCGTGCCAATAGCTATCATTCATTCAACCCACAGCACAGATACAATTCAAACTGCTGAAAATAAAATATTTAAGTTTATTCACTTGTCCACAAGTTATGAATGCCATTGTCTGACAATCTTGACAGGTCAAACGGTTGCCAGTTACGGCCGAAGGTACAGATCCATATTTGGGTTGGGAAGAATAGGGCATTTTAGGGGCACTGCAGAAGAGGTGTTGATCTAGTGCAGTGTTGGAAGTCATTGAAGAAGATGAAAAGTAAAATCACAGCTACTTAAAAGATTTGTATTTAGAGTGTGCATGCTTTAAGAACTGTAGCAAGAAGCAAATAGAGATCATTGATATAATCCAAAGTGCATTTTTATGGTCTTCATCTCCACAGGAGTTTTGCTTTCATTCTTTTTTCCTCTTTTGATTCACATTTGGTTGAAGGAACTGGGGAATGCCCTGTAAGCTAATTTACCTGGCTACATTTCTGAAGAATTACTCTACTTTTTTAATACCTTAACCTTCCTTTTAATAAATTAATGTACTGCTCTCCACTAAAAAGGGACCGTTGTTACTCTATAGAAACCATGATGGACTTCAGCTAATGAGACCAATTCTTCTCTGACCAAGTGAAAAAGCTTTTCAAAGATATTACCTGCCAACTTAACAAACAGAGCAAATTCCCAGCTTTCTAGAAAAAATAAAGCCATGTCTTATGCTAATAAATGCAAGTATGATTGTGATAGATACACCAGTTAGTTTACTTTTACTGATAAACTCAATCTCATTGTTGCTCATGAATGAGTTTTCTGTTCAGGATTTACTCTGCTGTGATATGTATATTTTTTACAGTTTTACATTTAAAGTCGAAATACGGATTGCATTTGACAAATGTATGATTTATTGTTGTTTTACATTGATATTGGGAACCATACACACACACACACACAGACACATACACACACATATATATATATATATATATATATATATATAGAGAGAGAGAGAGAGAGAGAGAGAAAGAGAGAGAGAGACTGATACATAAATATAGATAGACATAGATATATACATATATGGGTGCCATTGCTTTAGTCAGGAACTGTTTTTATTAAGTATAGATTCTGCTGCATGATTTGTCGAGTGCTGCTTTGATTTTGTTAAGCTATAGTCAACTCACATACTGTCAACCATAGCATAATAGCAGGTGTTTTACTTTAGTTGCATTACATCAGTGTAGAGGTGGTATATTTAAGTAGGGGATAGGGGAGATGGAGGCAAATCCCCTTCATTGAGGGTGCATAGGTAAAACTCCCTTTATAAATAGAATTTGACTGTGGTGTGTACTTTAGTGCATGCTTTGCTATTTGTGCAGTCACAAAAGAAAGCTATTTGTTTTTCTTTTGCAATCTGTTCTTATTGATTAATTTGCAAGTGTTCCTTATTCATTCATTTATTTATTTATTTAAATTTGTTTACCAGAGTAGAACACTGATCAAATGATGACCAATTTCAGGTTTTGCCCAGCTTTGATGTTATTTATCATGGAAGATTGTGTGTGTGTGTGTGTGTGTGTGTGTGTGTGTGTGTGTGTGTGTGTGTGTGTGTGTGTGTGTGTGTGTGTGTGTGTGCATGTGTGTGTGTGTGCGTGCATGCGTGTGTATTTCATTTGTGATCAGATGTTTTTTACTAAATTGAATGTTCAATATATGAATTCTTGATGTGAAGGAATATATTCATATGTATAGATACCTATTCATATGCGTAAATTACATGTATATATTATATATAAAGTGAGAGAGGTGTAATAGTAAAGATGGAATATACCCAAATGTCAACATGCAAATCATCGACAAAAATACAGTGAAAATATGTTCATAGCTTAGTACTAGGCTAACTGCCCTTGTGCGCCATTTCAAGCCTAGCTAAGTATCCTTTGTATGGCTCAAACTTTGCATTTTATGTCTATAAGGTAAACACTTTAACTATTATACCAACTTCCCATATTAACTTTGACAAGCCACTACGCAAGTACTGAGAAACAGCCTCAGAATATGCAAAATAGAAAATAAAAATAAATAAAACATTGCCTTTTGCAGGGGGAACACCCCAACACCCCCCAGCCCTGCTAATTAAGTATACTAATGCCAAGATCACACAAACATGGTATTTCCCATTACCAGGAAATGTGCCCGTGTGTGTGTGTGTGTGTGTGTGTGTGTGTGTGTGTGTGTGTGTGTGTGTGTGTGTGTGTGTGTGTGTTGTGCGTGTGCATGTGTGCGTGTGTGCGTGTGTGCGTGTGTGTGTGTGTGTGTGTGTTTGTGTGTTTGGGCAAGTGCTGGCATTAGAGAGAGAGATACAATTTAAAATGCGTTTAGCCACTGGCAGAGAGGCCAGTGTCCTAAAAAAAGCCTTACATATCTCTGGGAATGACAGTATAAGCGTGTTACATTTGAGAAATACATAGAGCAGAATTAAAACTGGAACAATATCAAAATGCCATTGACCTTTAACTACTCTGGCTGAATGCCTTTGTTAGCAGAATGTCAATATATTTAATGAAATTTCAGTAAAATTGCTTAGATAATAGATGTTTTACATATTTCGTTTAGATCCAAGCACACCAGTGAACTGGAAAATGTAATTTCACCTCTGTTTCAGTTTTGCACAAATAAATTACCACAGTATTGAAAAATCAGTTGTTAAATGTGCTGCATAAGAATGTGTGTGTCCATTGAACTGCTGTGTTATCAGAGCAAGTTAATTTCTGTGGCAGTAAACCTTTTTAACTACTGATTACGCTTGCAAACAAGAGACACGCCAACAACAATCATAATGTATGTACTATTACTGTGTCAAATGTCTTCTTAGGATGTTAGCTAATTTACAGTAACATTTTAAAATTGCATTCAGCTACTGTGCTGTTCTCATTTACTGCATTGATAGTGACGGAAATGCAGACACATCACCACTTTTTCTTGAATTAAAAAATGTACCATTCTCTATAGCTGAAGCAACTCACATGCATAGAAAATGTTTGGAGACATATTGCACAATAAGTCAGTATTTACTTTTCTGCTTTGATATTACTTAATGATGGTCTTAGCCATCACCTGACTGACTTGTTGTGTGTCTGAATCTGGACAGATGAGCTCTGCTTTTTTTAATACGTTTTCTCAGTGGCATTAGCATGGTAAAGATAGTAGGAATTATCTTCTTATCTACAGCCTAAATCCGCCAGAAGAGTAACTTCTGACATGTCACTATGTTTTGAGCTCACCACCTAATGTTTTGTAGTAAAGAATAGGTGACACTGATCCAGACAGTAGCTGACACAGCTCTGTGTTGCCCATGGATGTCTGCTCCATCTGGGTAGCACTAAGCTGCAGTGTAGCATTACTGCCTTACTAGTCACAGTCAACAGATAGTAGGGACTAACTGCTTCCTGGATCACTGAAAGCACTTTTCCGCAGTTAAGAGTCGTTGACCAAATAAAGGTATACTGAATGGGTAGAGGAGAGGTAAACCAAAGAAATATTGCAAAGGACATGGGGCAGGTGGAAAATGGGATGGCTGAAGACAGGTGTGGATGAAAGATAGTATGTTAAGACATTTAAAGGGCAGACTAGATAGGGTTATCATCTCCTTCTGTCATTATGAAAATGTAATATAATATAGTGCAATATGGTATAATATAATATGCACAGAATAACCTTGTGGTGCACTGCTGAGCTAAAATACTTAGGGTTTTGTAAACATAATAAACTGTGTTAGTACTATCTGCTAAGAGACTGAAGCTTTGACATCATGAACATTAAAAATACAACACCAGAACTTAGCTAACCTTGCATAAAAAGAAGCAGTTGCATTAAAGGATAGTTCTTCCCAGAAGCTTAAATAAATGCATTTTTCATCACAGTCCACACTGAAAAACTATTTACTCTTAGGGTGATGTGTTTCCCTGAAGTCATGAATATTCTGAAAATGTCTGTCAATCTTCTAAAAGAAAGCATTTGTATGAAGTATGCAATCCATGACTTGCACAAGCATTTGTAGTCATGTCTCCATGGAGCAACATTTCGTAAGCCTTTCTTGAGGCACTGGATATTCCTGGCTTACAATTTGCAAAGGCTATTGTGTATATGCTTTTCTACAGAGTAAGTGACTGGGGTGGTGTCAGAACATGGTACAATAATTCTTACTATCCCCAACACTGAAGTACCAGAGCATAAAACATAAAAACATTGTTCCCAACAAAATATGAAAAAGAAAGAAAGAAAAACAAGACACCACCCTGCACCCCACCACCCCTTGCCAATTATATATACCAACTCCGAGATCACACAACAGCAGGGTAAGGATAAATCCCTACACTCCGGTAATCTGCAACCTCCCACATAGCAATGCCAGTACAACTGATTATATGCTTCTTTGATCACTTCTGCCAGCATTACACGCATTCAATATAACAAATGTTCAACTATTTGTGTGCATACATACAAATATACTGTTGGTTGTATCTGCAAGAAGGATAAACGCATTCCTAATGTCACAGCCATGATTTAATATACTTTCATCCTCTATAGTCCTTCTGTATTACATGAAGGTTATGTTTACAGTATGGTCTTAAATCATTCCTAAACACTGCAGAGTTTGCAGAGGCCTGCACTTTATATAATATATGAAGACAGTTTATGTGTACTGTAACAGTGTGCCCCTAGTTTTCATAGCTTTACGCAATTATGTTGGCAAATTAAATTCATTATGACACATACCTTAGATTCTCTAGCAACATCAGCCCAATTACCACTTGCAGGCTACTGTACATCACAGACAATATAGGGACATCGGTATCTATAGTAAGGTGCCATATATGCAGAAAACCTTTCATTTGTGTATCATGTCTTAAAGTGTATTACGGTATCCAAACTGTGAGCTAAAGCAGTTGTTACTTTTCCCATTTCATCTTCCATAATGCTATACCCACTTCTTAGAATCTAGCATGGCACCACATTTTGAACTTATTTACCATATTAATGCATTACCTCATAACTGGCTGCAACCAAAATGGTGTGATAGGGGCTGCAATAGTTCTTTTCTGACACTGTGTCCACGCTATATTACACAGTAAGGATGCAAAATATTTTGCTGTCTTATCAGTTCATTGACTCACAATGGCAGAGATATTAATTTCACTTATCTGGATATATCTAAACAGTCAGTATGTCATTTTTAAGAAACTAACACTACTTTTTATTTGCAGCATCCTTATATAAAAACTTTTTAATAATGTTTTAGCGTTCTGCAAGAAACAGTTGCTAAATGACTTAAAGGAGTAAAACAGGTTTCTCTACTGTATTCCTCAACTTCACAGCCCCTTTCCTCCCTATTTATATTGTCCTCTGTAAAGCAACAACAGTAAAGCATTTACAATTTTTATAATTCCCCTTCTGTAACAGAAGCCTACCTTCTCATACTGTGATGGTTTCACTTACAAAATGATTCTCTCACATTTGAATAAAGCTTGCTGGAGTCGCCCAATTACTGACATCATCAAGGCCAGGCAGTGCAGGTACTTTTTTTTTTTTTTTTTTTTTTTTTTTTAATCAGTTCCCTCCCCCAAAGTGACATCACCACAGCCGTCATCTGATTCTAACTAAAATAATAAGACCCACCCATTCTGTGATGTCAAGGCTCCCTTGTCCTTCCCCCAGCCTGAGTGCTGTTCATTTTATTCAGTAGTAGTGTAGTAACACCGATGTTTGGAAACACAGAAATTTGGTATGCATACTTATACATTCTGCACGGCAAATGATGCTTAGGTGGTGTATCGCTTGCATACTTCTCTGTTGTATTTGCACCAGATACTGCTAGTGTGCAGTGCGGGAATGGAAAGATTAAAACATTACCCTGGTATCAGAGGTGGCAGTGCAACATATTCATAGTGGCTTAACATGAGAGTAGCTCTAAGCAAGCACCATGTGAAACCTGAACAAGCACCTAGAATTATTCAGTGCAGCTTCCACACCTTAAGTCTGAAAATGAATTCACATACTCACATGAACAGGAGTAGCTGCATATTGATGGCTAAAGGTGTATGGGCATGTTGGGTGGTTACTGTACTGCAAAAGTGGTATGTAATGGTGGAGATATTTGGAAGGCATGAGCAAACACACCAGTATATTAAAGCCATAGCACCAACTGAACTGGAGGCTGGCAAATAGATTTAGTAAGGGATTTTGTCCATGCACAAATATTTCAACAGTGATTCTTTGTAGTGGCACCCATTATCTGATTCAAGGTAAGTTAACCTTGATGTCCTTTATTTAAAAAAAAAATCAATAAAAAATTTACTTTGTTATAAGTGACTTCTGGACACAAGAAAAAGGAAGGGGAAAATATAGCAATGTGGTTTGTATGTACAAACACAAATCCAGGGACACTGCAAAAGGTTTTTTTTTTTTGCAAATCAACCAGTGGAGTAAAAACATATAAAGGCAAACACTGCATACCAACACACTTTGCACATGTAAATCTCAATTTTTAACAAGGTGGAAGCAAGAAGTGATACCTTAACACTTAAATTAATAAAGATCTAAACTGGTTAACAGTATAAATGTTTTATTCTTTAGCTCCTTGGTGCAAGACCTTACTGGATGTGATTGTAGTCAAGTAAGGCCATGGCTATAGTGCAGCAAAAAATGTCCCCTCTAACAAAGGAAATGCTAGAGCAAAGATTAAATTACATGAGTCAAGCACTCTTCTGAGATTTGCCAATCAATGGAATTACCAGGTCAAATTACCCTCAGGACTTTGACAGCTAGGGAAGCTAAGTGCTATGGGGGAGGGGAGAAGTAAATGGACTGGAATTCATTGTCTCACAAATTAGTGCTATTTAAACTAAATTAGAAAAAAAGGCAGCAGTAAACAGCACTTTGAGTGTGTTCTGTGGCATTTGCACTGTTTCTGTTTTAAGTAGTCATCCAGCAGCAGGGAATGTTACTTACACTGCTCTATTTTACTCAGTACTTTGTACGCATGCAACATCTATGAAATGACAGGAACTTTAGGCAAACGGAGGCCTGCATGATGTAACATTTTTGAGCCAAACAATGATTTCTGGGATACTGGATGGCAACCTGATTTATCCAAACCACGTCAATATGCTAGCCTCCAGGTGTTCAGAGTCTGGCATTACATATACAAATATTTAAAATCCTATAAATAATCCCAGAGTGCTGTTAAAGTGTAGGAAACATCATGCCATGATGTTTTAAACATGTTTTTTGAGTCTGTGGGTGCGGTACTCCTTTAATTTTGTCGAACCTGCTTTTTGCTAAGGTGTCAAATGGCCTATCACTTCTGCTAAATACCTACAACTGACAATTAACACTTAAAAATTGACTTAGTGGTGGGCTAATGAATTCTCTACCTCATTTCAATCTTTTAAACAGAATTTTATTTAGTGCGGTGATTACTCTAAGACTATAAGCATCTCAGATGAAATTGCACCGTCCTCTTTTTATTCATTAGCATACTCTCTGTGAAACAGCAGACGATGCATCCAGTGGCAGTTCCACATGACAACACATAGGGGCACATGTCTCCACACTCCCACCCACCTCGTGAATCTGTGTGCACCAATAAGTGCCCAGTCTCTGACATAGTGAAAATACATAAAAAGTGTCTTACTCTTTTTTACCATGGTGCAACCACAAGTCAGAAACAATCACGACCACACATCTGCTTTGGGTTCGACATTTGACTGCTGTGTTCTGCTCCACTTTCTTTGGCTCAAATATAGATCACTAAGTTCCTGACTGAGATTTGGAGCTAAACAGAGAAACAGAGTATCAGAAAGCATGGTCTTTTTTTACAAGCAGAAAAGCAGTCTTTTATTATTGTTATTGTTATTTCGAGACATTCTTGGACACTTTTAATACTTTTTTGAAGAATAGAACAACCCTTATTTGTGTGGGTCCATGGGTGGCCATGGTGCATTGGTTAGCATTGTCGCCTCACAGCAAGAGTTTCTCCGGTTTGATCCTCGGCTGGGATGCCTTCTGTGTGGAGTCTGCATGTCCTCCCTGTGGTCACATGGGTTTCTTCTGGGTGCTCCAGTTTCCTTCCACATCCCAAAGACATGCTGTAGGTGGATTGGATACTCTAAATTGGCCCTAGGCATGAGTGTGTGCATGTGTGTGCCTTCCATGGAAGGTTGCGTGCCGGGCTGGCAACTCGACACTGTAAAACTCCACTGCCAATCATGAGCAGACAGATGATCCACTGTGGTGATCCCTAACTGGGAAAAGCCAGAAGAAGAAGAAGAAGAAGATTTGTGTGTGTGTGTGTGTGTGTGTGTGTGTGTGTGTGTGTGTGTGTGTGTGTGTGTGTGTGTGTGTGTGTCTTTTCCACACACAGTAAACCATTTCCCAATGTTGTCTTGCAGTCCAGGAGCACTGTGTGGTTAAGTCATACAGTAGGCAAATAGAGGGAGATAAAATCAAACCCTGCATCCTTGACTTAGCCAATAGCTACTTAAGAATTCTGGTCCCAATTCTCTGCACAAACTGCCAGATTTTCATCACTTGCATTTTTTTTTATAAATCATTAACTATTATTGTCGGTCAATAATGCTAGTCATTAGGGTTTCATAGTTTTTGTTGTTAAGAAAATGCAAGTGGATGCAAAACCTGTTCTGACAACTTTTTGAATAAATTAGAGTAGTCTGCCTTTTATCTGTGTCTGAGTTTGCAGTCTTTAAGTTGCCTGGCATTTACTGCAGAGGTGTAAAGCTTTGAGCTGTTAATGAGCTACTCGCTCTTCAGGGTTGTATTCCTTCCACTTTCATTTGTCTACTGAGTGACTCTCAGTATGTCACTTTTATTTTCGTTATATTTGTTTAACAGCGTAGAGCACAGATTTCCATGGATCATTTTCATTTTCAGCCAAGGAGTGTTGTCTGGTTAAGTGCCTTGTTCAGAGTTAAACAGTTAGGCAGTGGAGGCTGGGGAATCAAACCCTGGACCTCTTAACCAAACAGTGTTCCTAGATAACCCTTGAAAAGAGATAATTCATCTATTGAGCTTACCTGGTCAATAAATAAGTTAAAAATAAATCCTGGTAAACCGCTGAAGATTACAGTCAGTCAGCAATGCCAATCATTAGAATTTCATAGTTCTTATTATCCAACAAATGCATCTCTGTGCAAAGCCTATTGTTCTGTTAATTGTTTAAATGAATTACTGTTGTCTGGCACTTACAGCTCTGAGCTGTTATTGAACTGCTTCCTGTATTCAGAAGCATAGTGTTTGAATTCTTCTACCTCCATTCGCCTACTGAGATGTTGAGTAAGTCACTCTAACAGTGCTCATGGGTCGCCCCCTGAAAATGGGTACTTTGCCCAGTAGGTTTATCTGGCTAACAAATACAGTAGACTCCCTCTTATCTGGCCTCTCTTTAAGTGGCCTCCTCTTTAACCAGCCATCAAATTTCTGCTGTAGCCCTAGCAAAAGTCAACAGAGAATAACAACACTTCAGCCTCCAATGGGGTAAATAATAACAAACATTTGAGTTTCAGACTTCATATTCATTGGAAAAATGCATACTAACACAAACCCTGTTATTCTAGCTGATTTATAACCTATAAGTGCTATTTTGTATGCTTTTTCTAATTAACCAGCTATTCATTCCCAGCAAGACCAGATAAGAGGGAGTTTACTGTACATAAAAGAAAAAAGCACTTAAAGACTGTCCTCTTTTGGGTCTTTGCCCCCCCCCCCACAGACACACACACACACACACACACACACACACACACACACACACACACACACACACTATTTTTTACTGTGTCCAGATTTCATGAGCAAAGAAGATGAGATGTGTTTGATCTGCTCATTGGAAAATGCGTGGCTTTCCAGTAAATTGTTATGGATTGCAGCTATTAAATAATAATAGGCATGTCAGTTTCAGAATTTGCATCCTTTAGAAATGATTGGTAATGTAAAGCTTGGTATTCTACTTCTTTCTAAGAATATGAGCAAAATATTTAAAATATATTCCTGATTTCTGAGGAGCAGGATCATGTTTTACAATATGTTCCTGTTCCTGATTTCTGAGTCTTTGACACTAATTATTAAGCTTAGAGGTTGACAGGGCAGAAGGCAATTGCACTGTATGGTTCTGACAGCAACAAGGTCAGATACATTTCTGGGCTGTTATTTATGAATGTATTCATTCACTTGATCTCATGCAATATCTGAGGTGTACAGTAATGCAAGTGGCTATAATTCATGCATGTGTGTGTGTGTGTGTGTGTGTGTGTGTGTGTGTGTGTGTGTGTGTGTGTGTGTGTGTGTGTGCGTGTGTGCGTGTGTGTGTGTGTGTGTGTGTGTGTGTGTGTGTGTGTGTGTGTGTGTGTGTGTGTGTGTGTGTGCGTGTGCATGCACGTGAAGGCTGAAAAAGAGGAAAATGCTCAACTTTCCCTGATTTTTCCCCTCATATCTGTGGTATGTTCCACATAAAATTTGTGGCTTTCTGATGCTGTTGTAAACTGCAATCACTAAATAATGACATGTGTGTGCGTTTCAGACTTTATACCCTTCAGAAAATATTTGCTAATGCAAAGCTTGCTATACTAGGAACATTGTAAGTATATAAATAAGTTCCTGATTTGGGGTGTTTGTCTCTGATTCTCTTTGATGTAGCTACCTATTCCAGTGTCCAGTGCCATCCTCCAAGCCGGTCCATCTCCTCCTCAACTTTAAGTTGAAAATAATGTATCTGCTCCCTAGTTTGGTGTTCCTAATGTAAGGAACAAGCCAAGTATTCTTAAACTTTAACTTAGAGCACTAAAGAGATTCAGTTCAGGCCAGAAATGCAAAAACATAAAAACAAATAAATAGCTTTAATAAAATAAAAAGCTCTTCTTTAATTTTGAAGTTTAACAAACTATTTGGTATATTTATATCATGTAGCTACTCTAGTTTATGTCACACATGGAGCACTAAAGCACTGCTTCAGCTCTGATCACAAATGCGATACCAGCATAATACTGTTAATGCACTGAGGGCCTGATCACACACTCTTAACGCTTTGCAGCAAGGGCAGTTGCCCCTTTGCCTCGCTCTAGCTATAAGTATGCTACTTAGAGCTTGGGAGGGCTTGAGAGGGGTACAGTAGGTTGCACTGTATGGTACTCACAGTAGTGACTTGAAATATATTTCTAGGTCATTATGTATTCATTTATTAATTTGATCACAAGCTGCAAATAACGGTGAATACTCATATGAGCTAACATTGTTTTCAATTTTTTATCAGCTTTTTATATGGAATTGTGCTGCAGCAGGGAAAGGGGATTTCCACTTACCCTGCTGTTGTGTGATCTCAGAGTTGGTATATATTATTAACAGGGGATGTAGGTGGCAAAAGTAATTTTTAATTTTTCTTGTTTTCAATCATTTTAGATTTGATCTAAACTGATCGTTCACTTGGGTGGCATTTTGAATGTTTGGTATTTGATGATATGCATACATATATAAAAAGAGAGAGAGAGACAGCTTGATAGATATTTTGAACTATCTATCTATATGTGTGTGGATCTGGTATAATTTATCTAATGCACTATTTACCTAAACCCAGTTTATCTACACATTTTTATCAGCAGTTAATTTTATCGACAAGGATTTTTATCAACAGTTAATTTTATCTAACATGTTTAATAATGATAAAATGCACCAAAAATAAATGTTTTGCAGGGAAGCAACCCCTGGGCCCCATTTAGGGGACTTTGCCATCACACCAGCCTTACATAAGTATACTAACTCCACAGTGGTATAACCACAGAGAAAGTTAAATAAGGATAACAATGATTAATTTAGTTTTCGTTTTCTCATTTCTCTTGGTTGTGTAACCATGGAATTAGTATATTTAAGTAAGGAAGTGGGGGGGGGGCAGTAGGGCTTCTCCCACAAAAAAAATTATTTTAGGTGCATTTTCTCTTTCTTAAACATTTTAGATAAAATTAACTCTTGATTAAAAAAAAACCTTCCCCCAGATTTACTAATCATCCATGCAGAACTAGCTTAGTCCTGCACAGAAGCGGCCATTTAGGAGCAGGACGGCAGAGTGCCATGCATATTAATGAAGGTGCACTGCCTGAGCTCCAAATCCTACACGGAGTGTGTAAGAGTGCAGGGGGCATGTCTGAGAGCAGAGCTTGCAGAATATAAATGCCCCCGGAATGAAGAACAGCAGAAAGGCCAAAAGAATGAGTGAGACCACTCATAGGTGTCCGCATACCCCAGCAACATCCCCCCACATGTACAACAGCAATAGTAAATACAAAGAAAACATACCATTTATTTTTTTATGAGTCCAATTAAAACTAACCATAGGTGCGTGGATTTGCCCATCACTTAGCTATGGTTAATGCAGCTTAAATGGCTGAAGAGGATAACAAGGTAGATATATACAAATGAAGCAGTATAGAAATAGTGTAGTGGGGAGATCATTCGCCTTAGGAGCAGGCTTTCCCGGTTTGAGTCCCACTGCAGCACATTCCATTTTCCATGTCAATTTACGTTATGACCAATATTTTAGTTGCATAACCTACTAAATAACATATATTTGTGAACTGGAGTATTGCATTAAATGCAGATGTGAGGTGTCAGTGTCATAATGTTGCAAAGTCCACAGATAATCGCATGTGCACCATACAGTATATGTACACAGGAATCATGGATACAAATGGAAGGTAAAATGTGTAATGAATGATAACTCCATACAGCTTCCAAATCCCCCACCTTCCCAAGAACCATTAGACATTACTGTCTAAATCAGTGCAGTTATAAGTAGGATTAAGCACTAGTAAGCAAGCGTAAATGTTATTAAGCAGTAGTAAGCATATGTAAGCACTAGTAAGCAGGTTTAAGCCCATTTGTATGGGGGTAAGCAATACGCACACAGGTTAAGCAATATTGAAGCTAACTCTCTGTAAGCATATTCAACCGGAGGTTAGCATTGCTTACCCTCACGCAAACTCACGCAAACCTGCTTACAACTGCTTAAAAGTGCCTTAATCACTCTGTATCCAACAGCCCTTGTTCTTCCCAGCAACAAAATAAACAGCCTTGCAGGTCTTGAACCCAGGCCCTTATACACTATAGTCACAGTAGTTAACCACCAAGACATCAAAGCAGTACTTAAGAATGAGCTGTCACCAAACAAATCCTCACTATAGTAAAATCAAACTGAACATGTCAAAGGAATCAGTATACAGTACAATGTTCTATGGCCCACTGCACAACAAAAATATGTGAACTGGAGTACTGAAGTACGCCCAGATCTGAGATGTAAATGTAACAGATTGTTGAAGTCCCCTACTAAACACAAGGACCCCATACAGTGTACGTACACATGAATCATGGACACCAGACATATATATAAGATGTAATGAATAAATCAATGTGAAAAAGCAAATATAATGCAAAGTCAAATGTAAACAACGCTAAGCATTGCACAGGCCAGCTTAGCAGGTGTAAGCAATGTTTAGGCCAGCTAACTCAATGTGGCCAGTGGTATACCCCTTTAAACAATGAGAACCATAGGTAAGCAGGTTTGCCCATAGCTTATCTTTTTCAAAACTGGCCAATCATGCAGGAATTCAGCCCTACTTAAACCCAACAGGTGGGAATACATCTCATAACTGGTTGTAGCTTCTCCTTGCTGGCACCATGGCAGAAAGGAGACAGGGAGTGCACTTCTGGGCACAGTGCTGGGGCATCAAGAAGTCCAGAGTCATGGCAGAACACCTTGTCAAAGACCATGACCAGAGACTGCTGCAGGGCCAGTACCAGGGTTCCCAATATAAGGCAGAAGCCTGGGACCATCTCGACCATGACCTCACCAGTGCCACTGGCATACCCTGAACTGGTGAGCAGGTCAGGCATCACTATGCCAACCTGAAGTGGCATAAGGGGGACCTCTTGGAGCAGTGAATCCAAGAGGCTAGTATGGCAGGGGCTGTCCCAGCTGTGTGTAAGTATCACTCCACTACCGGTGCAATAATTGCCAGCTCATGTATATTATGGATAGGTATGGCTAAATATTCCTCTTATGTCCTTCACAGCTGCAAGTGAGTGGGCCGTGAACCAGGAAGCCCATGGCTGTCGCCTGGAGAGGTTGTGATACGAGGCAGGTCAGTAATACACTTCCATGTACTGTCATAGGAAATAAATCTAAAAGCATTAGTAAGGTAATTGCCAGTATAAAACCTGTATTGTTTAAGGCAAGTACAGCATCACCAGGGAATATGGCAGGAAGAGTCTCATATAGTTTGTATGTAAATAAAAGCATAATAGCCTGACAGTAAATGTCTAAATGCTGGACTGCATGTGTATACTCTGGTATCATATGGTAATGTAGATTTGCAATCACTTAATAGTACTGTTGTATTAAGCACTGTTACCCACACTGTGCAACATAAATAAAATGTGTAGGAATGTCTGTATAAGAGTGTTGTAAGTCACTAAATGTTGAAGAGGGCAATAGTCTACATATGTCCCGGTTCACATGGCAAGAGTCTGTGCAGAAGGAGATGGACAGGTAAGTGCACAACATCAACCTGGAATCTGGGAGTATGTGTAGAAACAGTAAGTTAGTGGTAACAAACATTTCCTCAACAGGTATACCAGGTAAGAGGTGTATACTGCAGGTAAAACCAGTTCATGTATAAAGATGTCGACAGCCATATCACTGTTCAAACTAAGGCAATAGGGTAGTGTAATAATACTTGTAAGGTACATATCACAGTACTGACTAGGAAAGTAATGTGAACTAGAGGAATATACTAGTTGTTAATTAAAATCTTTCTCTCCCCCCCCACCATATCTCCAACAATAAACTAAATACCCACCTCAGCTGGTGTGTGATGACTTCACTGTTCTGTGGGGACATATGTCCTATTGGTTGATAATTATTTAAATCTGTTTCCATGCATGTGCTATGTTGAAATACTCCAACATTGGTGGCATGGTGCCATCAATGTACCTGCATGCTGTTGTTATTACCACTGCGGTCCCATATATGCATGTGTTCTGTTTGCTATGTAACTGTTCCATATCTGGTGTCTGGGTTAATGGGAATATATATGCATGCTGTTATACCTAACCCTGTAATGTGTTGACTACTACTAACCCACATATGTTGATACACCATAAACACCATAGCATATATGGGAATGCGGGTTCCAGTGGATCCACCTGTCCCATCTCAGCTGGCTGTGGCACCGGGCACCAGCACATCTGGGGCCCAACCCAGGACCTCCTCGTCTGTTGGTCCTGCACCACCTTTCAGTGGAACTGTCTCAGAGGATGTTGCCCCCCCCCTAGGAGCGGCCGTGGACAGGAAGTTGTCACCCGATGCCAGGTCCGGTTCGTGGTGCGTAGAGAGCTTGATCAGCAGTTTGGAGTTCTTCTACACCAGATCGAGGGGCCGTGTGTCATGACTAGAGGTTCAGCATGGCTCTCTAACTCAGCCCACAGCACAGCCACCTTTGGGGCCGTGAAGGTGGAGTGCTGACTGCCCATGGGTGGGGATCTCAGTCCCACTGTTTCCACTAACAGGCTCATGGGCTTCCGATTTCCCAACACCCCTCCCCAACAAGGTGTTTACCCCCCACATGTGAAATATACTGCCCCTATATGCATCATATTTGTCTTGACTGTTAACCTACCCAACCTACCTCCCCAAATATACCTTATATATGTGAATATATATCTGTGAAACCTAGTCGGACTTTCCCGGTCAACAAATGATAAATAAATAAATAAATAAATTATATCTCTCCCCAACATCCCACTCTCACCTGAAAAAAAAAAACGGCAATCTGTTCCCAAAAAAAATATCTCCCCATACATAGCTAACCATTTCACACACATGTCCATTGGACACATGTAATCTGGTCTAATTGGCATCACAACATATTAATGTTGTCCTCACCCATCTCTCAGGGGTTTTAGTGTCCAAAGTCAGTGTATATGTACAGCTGTTGCTGTAGAAGAAATGGGCAGCTAAGGACCTTCCCAACACCCTCCTGCACATCCTTAGCTATTTTCCCTACTGTCTTCCCCTCTTTGTGCCCCTTTTTCACAACTTTCCTATCAACCCTTTTTTCTTTTCTTTCAAAGAAATTAGTGCAGGGGTAAGTGGGAGTAAGCACTTTTAAGCAGCAGTAAGCAGGTTTAAGCCTGTTTGCACAGGGGTAAGCAATGCCTACACAGATTAAGCAATTTAGAAGCTAATTGAGTATAAGAAACTGTAACCAGAGGTTAGCAGTGCTTACCTCCATGCAAACCTGTGCAAACCTGCTTACAACTGCTTAAAAGTGCCTTAAACACTCTGTATCCAATGGCCCTTGCTCTGCCCAGCAAGAAAAGAAACAGCCTTTGCAAGGCTCGAACCCAAGACCCTGCACACCATAGCCAAAGTGATTCACCACTAAGCCATTTCAGATATGCATAGCCCTGATGTTTTCACAAACATATCATCCAGCACAGTCATTCAACAGTACAGGAAATGTATTTAAACATTTAGATTTATGTGTGTGTGTCCATATATTAATATCTAAATAGATATATACATATCTATATATGTAGATATAGCAATATATATATAGAAATATATACATATATATATATATATATATATATATATATATATATATATATATATATATATATATATATATATATATACACAGATACATATGTCTATAGATATATATATGTCTACATCTATATGCTTATACAGCCAAACACGTCTGCCCTGCAATACACTAACTGTTGCAGATCCCATAACCAGGACCTGACAACATGGGCACAAGATGTTAACAGTACTCCATCCCACCTGTTTGATGTCAGGCTGGTATTAGTAGCATATCATGCAGTACAGCCTGCTACCATAGGGAATGTACAATGTGGAAGCAATGAACATCCCAGGGATACATATACAGAGACACATATATGCAGATACATACATATATATATATATATATATATATATATATATATATGTGTGTGTAACTACACATACACACACAGATATGTATAGGAAGATACATATGTAGAAGGTGCACACAATATGGAACAGCCACTATGCCTACAGTTACCACCTTACCAACTGGACACTTTCTGAGCCACCCATACAAATGACAATTATTGCCTGCAACGTATACCCACAGAGAGGTCAAAGGATATAACACCACACACAGGTTTGCATACATGGGAAAGCTTTATTTGTGTACTATTACAGTTGTATATGCCATGTCATATATCTGTTTAGACACTGACATCCATATAAACAGAGTAATGTAACTGTGAAGCAGTTATACTAATACAGGAGTCTGAAAAGGTTTACATATGTTGCTGTCCAGGCAAAGGCCTTCAAGTAGTACAATAGTAAAGACAGACTGGGCCACAGGATACCAAACAATCAACAGTAAGTAATGTAGATGTGTAGTCCAGCAGCCTCTATCTACATTCTGTACACAATCCCTAGGGGGTAAGGACCTCAGCTGACACAATGGGATGTATCTGTTACATTCAAAAAATGTAACAAGTCCAATAAACCATGAAAATAAAACTCTGCTTGATCAGACCACAATCTTCTTTAATAACAAAAATAAAATTCAGTAGATTCAGCGCTATCGTCTGCTGCAGGCAGACTTCATCAGAATAATGAATACACAGTCCCTCTCGTTTTTATATTGTTGTTTTAAAACAATTTACAAGTAATTAATGAAATTGATTAATTAATTAAACCTGTAATTGGAACAGTTGTTAACCAAGTACACCATAAGTGAATTTCTTCCTTATATGGTCGTAACACAATGAACAGGAAATGTATGTAAACAAAAGTCTTTAAAGTGCTTGCTTTTCAAAATACTGTGCATTCTGCTGTCGAATTTTTTCTTTCTTTCCCATACAAAGCAAATTAATGCACAAATTAAATTTGTTGCACACTCTCCTTGTTTCCATATGTAATATATAATTATATAGATATATAAATATATTGTTAAATAAATATATATAAATATAAATACATAAATACATAAATGAATAAATATGCTTAAATGATTAACTTACTAACTAAATTTGCAAAAATTATGAAAATTATATGTAGGAACTTGTTTTTAAAAAAATAAACTTGCAATCAAATCATACTTTGAACTTTCTTATATATTACGAAATAATGTAATATATGATTCGTACAATCACTTACGAAACTGTTCATTAAAAAATTCATTAAAAAATCCATCATTCTTAATAACCCATGTAATAAATGTATTAACATTCTCATAATATTTTAATTAATTTTCTTTTCTATTTATGTTATAATTTAAAAAAAGTATTTTGTCATTGTGTAAAAATTGTTACTATATTCATTAAATAGAAATGTTAAAAAAAATTATATATTAATTAAAATTATCAAAGTGCTATTCAAATTATCATTGTTTGAAACAGGGTAAATCTACCTAAAGCATAACACTACTTAAAAGTGAACTATGTTGTTACTGTGACATAAGCAAAAGTGCACCATTTACAAAAATCCTGTGTCACTTATAATATAAACTTAATTTATATATTGTTTGTCCATAAACACTGATGCTAGGCTGTGTGTGGGGGAATCAATTGTTATATACCAGAATTAAGTTGGACCAACTTTATAAAAAAAAAAAAAAAAAAAAAAAAAAAAAACCATAGTGCCATATTTGTTTTAATTAATTAAAAAAAGAAAAGGTTTACATATGTTGCTGTCCAGGCAAAGGCCTTCAAGTAGTACAATAGTAAAGACAGACTGGGCCACAGGATACCAAACAATCAACAGTAAGTAATGTAGATGTGTAGTCCAGCAGCCTCTATCTACATTCTGTACACAATCCCTAGGGGGTAAGGACCTCAGCTGACACAATGGGATGTATCTGTTACATAACAAGGCATAACTGACACCATTACAATCACACTGACAAACAGAACAGACTCTATGGCAGGAGTCAGTATGCCTGCATTTACCCAAGGTGAATTGTATGGTAATGTACATTCAGATACCTTATGGTAGCTTAACCCTGATACTCCCACATGTTGTATCAGCCTAGGTTAGTTATGGTGCGTCCCCCCCGGACTCAATAATACAGGGCCATATACCACTGTTACATACACTGGCCTCTGGAGTGCATAAGGGCACACATGTGTTTTGTAGGTGTGGACCAAACCCCACAGTATGTGTGGGGACACAACAGCAGTGGACTGATGGCAGGAATGGCAGCATGACATACTCACAGCCCACTACATAACACCCCTGACAGCATGTCATATGTACAAAGCCTGGTATGTAGGTGGAGGACAGAGGCTGGAACACAAGCTCATATGTGTAAAACTGTTGTCATACACTAAGCAAGTCACTGGTGTTACAGGATAGTCTGCAACATGCCCTTAGTCAGGAATATGAAGTTAGAAACAGAAATGGGTGTAGCCATGTACTGATAGCACTCAACATACACACACACTGCCAGTGATATATCTGACACAAGACCTATGTGGTGGACAGACAAAACATAATAGGCACACCTCTGGCCATCAAGAGGATAGGCCCACAGTTGAGATCTATCCAGACAGACTGCATTCCAAGATAAACTAGTATGTACACACAAACCTTGTAACACTGGTGCTATACAATGCATACAACAACACTACTCACACTCTGTCTGTAGTTCTGGAACCTCCTACAAATATGTAGCTGGCCTGCATGTGCAGGTTCTCCTGCAAGAGGTATTGCTACCGGCTGTCTGTAACACTGCTACCCACACACAGGAAGGATGTCCATCATAGAGGGAAGGTAAAGGGACCATGCCCACAAGATGTAAGAATTTGTAGTAGTTGGTTGCCATGGCAGTGGTAATTGGAAGTACTACACAGCATGCTGCATGCAGGTAGGAATTGGAGGGCACTCATTGATGCAGAGGCCATCACCTGATCATGTGCATCACCTACAAATTCCATGCTGCAATCTATGCAAAGCAGCTCATTCCATTTACTGGAGAGAGACTGGGAGAGAGAGAGAGAGAGAGAGAGAGAGAGAGTGTGCGTATAAAGCACAGAAAAAATAAGAAAACCATCCAGAAGAGTCTTCATTCCCAGAACAGGTATGTGAATTATACATGTATGTAATGGACCTTAGTACTTGGTCCATAATAATGGGATAGATGATGTGGTATGATTTATATGTGCCTTCAGGTGTTGTTGTAATGATGTCAGCTGAACAACTGCTAAGGACAATAGAGTGTGTCCCTGTGGGTAGTGGGCCTTTCCCGTCAACCGTGCAGAGCAGCACTGACTGATAAGATGTAAGCCATCAAGGTGTGTGTTGTGTAATGGGAAGTATGTATATTACGTGGCCAATAGCTGGTGGTGGAAGTAATGCCATTATGGTCGACACATGGGTTCCCAGCCCACCTCTTGCAGGATACTCAGGTTAACCTGTATTGTAGCATGCAGGAATGCCATAGGTGTATAATAGGGTTACCTGAAATCTGGCCCTACATATACCCCCCTAATGGAAGGCTGTGTCCATATGTGGCACCTGTCTGTGTTGTAGCAAGGCAGAACAGTGCAGCTGTGCAGGAAGGTGTTGTGAGATTATGGACCTGATGTCTAAATGTGCCCCACATATAGGTATGCATATGTGTACACACACACACACACACACAAATATATATATATATATATATATATATATATATATATATATATATATATATATATATATATCTACATGTATGTCCACAAATATACAGATACCCATGTGTAGACATATATATGAGCACATATATATACATCACATATATCTACACATATATAGATATATACCTATATGCACATGTCTACATATATACAAACACACACACAAACATATATGTATGTAAATACATGTCCCCTATATTAATACCACAGTGCTGCATGCTATGTGTGAGGAAACAGCACACATAGCAATACACACAGATATCTACAGCTGTCAGTGTGTGCAACATGGACAGGTATGTCACATGTGAACCCCTTGTTGGGACCACATTGCCCTTGTCTGTGAAGTGTGGAATGGAAATATGGTGATGTATGGCAGGTGTAGTTGTGGAGGTGGTCAAGGTTTGTAGATATAGATGACAGCCTACAGGGGTTGTATGTGACACATGTGGTGGGTAAACACCCTGGATGGTGTGTGTGGTCTGTGATGTGGATGCCCCATGGGCCCCAATATGGACACAATGGGAACAAGCTTCCCACCCACTGCTACTCACAACAGCAGTCTATGTCCTGAAGGTGCCTGGTCTGGAGGCTGAGCAGGAGGAGCATGTGGACCCTGTGAATGTGTACTGGGTGCCTCAAGGTGATGTAGCACATCCCACATGTGTTTGTGGAGCCCGTTGTTGAACAGACCCTGGACCTGACCTCAGGGGACAGGAACATGTCGGTGTGTGCCCCTGGGGAGGGGACAACATCCCCTGGGTTGGTTCCACTTGATGGTATTGCTAGACAAGTACATGACGAGGCCCCAGGGTGAGACACACATGTGATGTGGCCTGGTAACATGGGCAGATGAGTTTGGAGAGGTGGTTCTGCTAGCCAGTAGTACATATACATGCTATTTTGTCACTGTTATAGAACATATGTTGGTAGTAATAGTCTACACAATCCCAGAACATGTCCAATAGAATGCATAGATAACCGCAATAACACAGTATGTCAGATGTGCAGCACACATAGCAAGCATACCACAGGCATATATGGAACCATTATGGCTCTGACAATGGCATGCAGGTGAATAGTCTGTAACAGCCCAGCAATTATAGTGTCCACACAGGGAACATGGCTACAAACACATTGCACAAAGCGTGGTACTGTACAATATCTGTCCCACAGGTATGTATGCTATAGCCATACCTATTGAGTTTGTGTACAGTTTATTGTCGCTGATAATGTGGGAGGGGGACAGTGATGTGTATTAAGAACTGTGGTAACCGTGCAGCATGACTTACTCACACCTGTGTCCATCTTTATGTCTGTCAGGCATGATGTCTCATGGAAGGCTGCCGGCCTACACAGCAGCGGAAAATGAAATCTTGCTGAATGGACTCATATAGCACTATGCTACCTTGTTTGGCCGGGCTGCCCATGATCAGCAGGAGTGGACCTCCCTGTGGAATAACCTAGTCCACAGGGTCAATGATGTCGGACTGCACAACCACAGTTATGAGCAGGTCCGGCATCATTGTTTTCACCTGCTTCACAATGCCCGTCGGCATGCTGCTGCAGTCTGGGGGAATCACCTCGCCACAGGGGGGCCATGCCCTCCATTCCCCTGACACGTGTGGAGGAGCTCCTGGCCAGTCCCGTGGCACCTGCTCGTCTGGCCAGCCACCGACCACCAGACACCTTTGTGGAGGTGAGTGCCACCCACACACCAGCCGAGGGGCATGCAGGTAAGGCCACAGGGCACATATGTAGACCACTGTTGCATATACATCCACATCGGTACAGGTAGATCATGCATATCTTGCATGTCATAGATATATTCTGTTGCTGCATAGTAGTGATAAACAGATGATCATATGTGGTAGTATTGTGGAAATGTACTGTTGATGTATTGTAATACTGCACCCACCCTGTAGCAATGGCACAGTTGTGGCCACTGATTTTGCATCTCTCACCCTCTTATGTAGGTCCCTCCGGGATACCACCAAGGCAGTAGCCTGTAGTTGGTGAGTATGGTTTATGTAGATGCTTGCCAATACACCAGGCATGTAATGGGGATGGTATATTCCATGCACACATCTAACATAGCTACCCAGAATGCATGCTGTACATGTGCACAAATTGTTGTTGTGAAATGCACGGCATCACAGGGGTGACCATGATGGGGTATTGGAAGGGTATGTCAGACACTTGCATGATAACTAACATCCTGTCATTGTGGAATGTGTCCACAGGGAGCAACATAATGGTGGGAGACATGGCCTACAGTAGGGACATGTTTTGAACAACACCCGTATACAGTGCAAAACCAGTGTATATACCTGTAGGACAATGGCAACTGCTGCAGAGATATACTATGGCATAAAGCATTACAGTGGTCCACATTATCAGCTGGGACTAGGCTGTAACATGTGGTGTTCAGTGTATGAGATACTGCAAAGCAACATACATGTCTAGGGCTTACTTGTCATGCATCTGCAAAAAGGCTGAAGGAGGGGAAAGAGGTGTTAGCATGACACACCAATGCACTGCAGCAGGGATCCTAAGGATGCTAAGAATGGCTGTATCTGCACATAGTCAGGTTTAGGACTTGTGGCAGCCGTAACCCTACCCCCACAGCAATAGTGATGGCAGTGTGTGAACACCAAGGGATGTGCACAGGAGTGGACCTTGCAATCATGCAGATTAGGGGGACATGTGTTGGGCAGACTGAACATACACTGGCAAATGCAGATGACCCACACTGGTATAACCCTGTCAGCAGTAGTGATTGCTGTAGTACAACAAGAGGTGCGACAAACCGTCATGATAAGGGTGTGCACACATATGCTCACATGGTGTGTATGCATTGCGGTCAGGCTCCGCACACCTAAAACATTCCGTAGACACAGCATGTGAAAGTACAGGACATATGTCACATATCAGGCTCATGCACTGTTAAGATATGTGGTGGTGTGGTCCCATGGCAGATCAAGGATGGGTGCATCATATCAATAATGGTGTGTACACCCCCCATAAGCATGGTATGCTCTGATGGTTGTCAGTGTAAGAGTATTGGATTGGTCATACATGGTCCGCTGATGTTGAGATCTGTGAATCAGACATCAGGCATTCACAAATGACATCTGTCCACATATCATCTCAGGTATGTGTTTCTGGAAAACATAGGGGCTGTGAGCATTAAAGCTGACATAACTGACACAGTAGTACACATTCAGCAATGGACTGTACACCTGTGAGGTGTGGTGCACAGTACATGGCAGGGTGCAGAACAGGTGCACAGCAATACTTTGTACATGGGTGCAGTGGTATCCAGGGGAAGGAGCTTCACCTAGTGACACAGCACAACAGCACGTGCATCACACACATGTATACTGTTACTAGCATGGATTGACTATAGCTGCACTGCATTCTGTTGGGTTCCATATGTTATGCATGTTGGCAGAGGGGTAATAGGAGGACTTTGTGTACTATCATTGTGCAACCTCACCTGTATATGTGTGTGTGTGTGTGCATGTGTGTGTGTGTGTGTGTGTGTGTGTGTGTGTGTGTGTGTGTGTGTGTGTGTGTGTGTGTGTGTGTGTGTGTGCATCCTGGTGGGTAGTTAGTTTGTCTGTAGGTTCACTCTTGTGAAGTGGAGGGAGGCTGATGCATGCAGAATGCATGTGTGCATGTGTGTGTGTTTGTGTGGCTGGCCATGTATGCACATGTGTGATTGTGGGGTGTTCCTGCAGCAGTACCTCCCTCTGGGATCATGCAGTACATGGACATGGACTGCCACATTACACACCAGGAATACTTGTCATGTGTGTAATCACAGGACAGCTGATAATATAATATGGTCTGTTGCATGGAACAGGCATTGAGATGGGAGGTAGACACCAGATAAACCCTTAATATCGCATTCAGCAGAGAGGTCACCTACAACCCACATATGCAGCACTACAGATGCATTGGGGCAATGCTAGCCAACACCAGGGAGTGTAGCCAAATATTACAGTTATAAATATAGAAACTGCACACAACTTACAGAAACTTTTAATAAAATAAAATAAAATAAAATAAGGTAAGCGCTTTCACAACTCACAGGCCGCTTCTTCAGACAATACTAAACTTAAGGTCATATCCTTATATAGTGCTGTAAAATCATGTGGTACAATTAGGCATTTAAAGAAATAATACTCATCTTAAGCAATCATGTGATACAGTTAAGAATTAAAATAAATAAATATTCATAAGCAATAAAATATATATGTGAAGACATTGGGCAGGATTCACGAAAGCTTGCACGGAGTGTAAGAGACGTGCAACACTCCATGCAAGCCTCGCGATCCAGGAACAGACCTAAACTCCGTGTAAGAGACCAGCTAAAACGTCTCTTACATGGACTGGGCGTGGACATGCTAAATACCTCACTTGCATCCGAAAGGTATGCAAATGAGGTATATTCGCGATCCACGAAGCAGAAACCAGTCCGTGTAGGAGACGTTTTAGCTGCAGAAATGTACTCAGTTGACAACTGAGTACATTTCTGCAAAATCCACAATGGAGCGATGTCAGCTCCAAAAAAAGGTTGCATATGATTCAGGCAGCATGCCAATGGCCAAATATGTGGCCATTGGCAAGATAACCCGATGCAAAAATATTAAAAATATAATTTTTTTAAACCCAGCGCAGCCCCGCACAAACGGGATGCGCTGTATAAAACCATAAAAAAGAAGGTTACAAAACCACAAATGTGGGTTTCATGCAATACATGGAATGACAATGCAGGGACCAGCAGACTAAAACCAACATGGCCACCGTGTAGTGGTTGCTAAGGGGGGAAGCTGAGTCTAAGACATGTAACTAAGCATTAGTAGGCAATCTCATGTAAATGAGGGTTCGAATACTGAATCTCACAGTCACATACCAAATGAGCACAGTCTGAGTAGTGTAAGAGATACAAAAGGGAGAGGAATAGAGTAGGAGATAGGTGACATCACAGGGGGGAATGGTAGAAAGAAATGCAGTTCATTGGAGGCCAGTGTAACATGACAGATGACAGGCACAGATCATGGAAAGAGGTGTGCCACTAGATAAGTCATGGAAAGTCAAGAAATGGAAGGTGTACACTGTTACCTACACCAAAGTTTCTTGCTGGCCGTGCATGCGCACGTGTGCATGCCATGAAGCGCGAGTACAACAGTGTGTGCGCGTGTAAGGCAGTGTGAGCATGTGGGAGTGTGTTGGGAGAAGTTTAACACTGTTTGCGCGGGTGTGCGCACGTGTAAGGCAGGCTGAGTATGTTGGAGGCTGTTGGCAGACGTGCAACAGTGTTTGCGCGGGTGTACACGCGTTTAAATCCGAATAAGTAGATTCCGAACCGTGTAAGCACGTGTGCGCGCGTGTAAGCCACTGTGAGCGTGTTTCAGATAGTATGCAAGTTGCTCCCCCCTGAGGAAACAGAGAGGAAAAAGGAAGCAACAGAATTAATAGGAAGCTAGCAGGGATAACTGCTGAAGCTAGCAGGTGAAAACAATTAGAAGCAGGCAATTACACAGGCAGAATAGTAGCCCAGCCCAGCACTTAAAACTCTGCAAACAGTAGTGCAGGATGTTTCCATTAAGAGACACTGCAAGACAGGAGTAAGCTAATAGAAGTGAAAAATGAAAAAGCTTCACTCAGAGCAGAAATGTTAGGGGCTGCCATAGCTGTCATAATGAGACATAGGTGACTTGCTGAGGGTGGTGACAATGCAGATGGTGCCAGACAACCCACAGTGAGAAGACGGAGAAGAGTGTACAGGCCCAGGGTCACCTACCACGGGTTACATGAGCTGGAGATAGTAGAGCACTATAGAGTGGACAGAGACCTCCTGCAGCAAATTGTTGAGCTGTGCAGGCCATGCCTCACACACAGAACCAACAGAGGGGAACCCATCCCAGTGGAAACCAAGGTATGTGTTGGCCTAAGAATACTAGCAACAGGTACCTTCCAGAGACCAACTGGCGATATAATGGGGATATCACAGGCATCAGCCTCCAGGGTACTACACCAGTTCCTGGATGCCATATCAGCACGTCGGTGATCATGTATATTTCCCCAATGCCCGTGAGGTATTGGCCAGCAATATGCGTCTCTTCCAGCAAATAGCGGAATACCCTGAGGTACTGGGTGCAATAGACTGCACGCACATACGCATCAAAGCACCAGCCAGTGAGCGGGGTAGGGCCTACATTAACCGCAAGGGCTTCCCCTCCATCAACTGCCAGGTCATGTGTGATGCCCAGGGCATAATAATGAATGTGTGTGCTGGCTGCCCTGGGAGTTATCATGATTCCCACATCTGGCATTTGACGCAGCTGTGCCAGACATTTGCCAATGGGGACATCCCACACGGACACCTAGTGGGGGATGCAGGTTATGCACTGGAGCCATGGCTGATGACACCCATCATAAATGCACACACACCTGAACAGAACAATAATGAGGCACACGCACAAACACGTAATGTGATAGAGCATGTGTTTGGGCTGCTCAAGTCACGGTTCTGGTGTCTGGACACATCTGGTGGAGCCTTGCAGTACACACCAACTACATGTACCCAAATTGTCATGGTATGTGCTATGCTACATAATATGATCTTGCAAAAACAGCTGCAGCAGGACCAGCATAGGACCGAGCCAAACAGCCCCCCACCATTGCCAAGGCCATCACAGGCAGAGCGTGACTCGGAGGAGGAACAACCTGAGCCTGCCCCAGTAGGCAGAAGGAGGCATGCCCAGTATGCCCTGGCCTTGGCAAAGAGGTAACGCATAACACATACACTGGCTCAGTAGGAACCCTGGGAATGATACCCCTCTCTGACTCACTCATATAGTAACAGGGATGCCTAACATGACACAACCTGCTCTCAAACATGTACAGGGAGTGTAGTATGTGCATCCAACAGAGGCAGCCCTGCAGCACCACCTGAGGCATGATTGCCATGTGTTAAGCAATGTAACACCATCTAGTATATGCAAACATGAAGACCCTGCCTAACATCTCACCCTCACCAAGCATGATGCCACACTATGAAGACAAGAAGATCAAGTACAATAACTGGCTGAAGTAATGCAGTCAGTCAAAGGGGAGCCAATGTGTTACAGGCTGGGAAGATATGCAGAGTTTGACATGATGCACCACCTGCTAGGGGTGGCATGCACCTATCATGCCATGCCCCATGGATACTGGCAAAGGCTGTCAATACCCACAGCATGCCCTGAATAGGTAAGTCTCAAAACACAAACCCAACCTCATAGGTTCTACAAGGGATAGGAACCTAGATGTAATACTACCCCATGACAGATGTATAAACAGCAAGATGTGTGCAGTGTAAACGCACACAGTAAGGAGAATGTCGATACCAGTCCTGTAATAGAGAACTGGGCAAGGCTCACATCAGCACCCTAACACTACCAGGTCACACCTCATACTGTGCTGTACAGCCGCAAAACATGGAACAAGCTACAAAAGGAGGGTGACTAGCAAGAAATGGCAAGGATAACCACACCCCCATGTTGGTACCACAACAAGAAGCAGCATGGAATATCCATGGTCAAATACCAATGGCTAAAACTGCCTCAGTATATAGCCTGCTGCAGACCACTGTCCTAATATGAGGAACAGCACCTGGCCTATGTCGGAATACATGAATATATCAAGCCCCCAAACCACATTATATTGCTCGACTGAAAATACCCAGACATACACCGGTAGCATTGTACTAGCACCAACACAGTAGGAGAAAATTACCCAGATTCCATAAACCAAAATGCCCAGGAACAATGTACTACTCCCACAAGAGGGTAAGCATACTGGATGTGATAATCAGCAACATGTGTACTGGATGGCAAGATGAGAAGTGTACCCCTCACTGGTAAGACCAGACCATAGAGTAATCACACTGGATATACACACCCTGACCCCAGTCCCTGGCCAGAATACCACAGTGAAAAACATGTGTAAAGTATAGGTTGCAGCCCTCAAAACCGATGTTGAATCCACAAAAGGCCCTGTGCAAGTGCAGAATATGGGACACACCACAGAACATGTTATACAGGCATTCCATGAACACAGCCAAGAATGCTGGGAGTATGCAATCACAAATAACAACAACACACAATGCCATACACGCAGGCATCTGGCATGCTGGCCTCCAGCCATTACCAAACCATGCAAGAGAATGAGGAAGATACCACATGATAGAGCAAACATAAAAAGGGAAGTAATCACTGACCAGTAGTATGGCAACAACATATGTCCACACATACAATCCACTAAGTCCAGCCACAACAAGTATAATCTATGAATCCAGAGGCAATGTGACACCAGTACCAAGTACACAGACAACCACAACACCCCCCAATAAATACAAACATATGTGATAGATGCATCCATGTATCCAAACCAGAGGTTGAGCTCCAACAACTCAGTACTGTCAACACTAGTCAGGAGGAGAAGGTAACCACATACACCACAAACCCAGTCCCACATAGACCTACCACAACTGTAAACCAAACACATAAACACAGACAAATATTCCCGGAGGCCTTAATTACAAACACACCACACCAACAGACGCCTCCAAAGTAGATCACAAGCAATCACAACCTTCAAACATAGCACATGCAACGAATAGTACGCAAAGCTGGTGTGCCAAACAGTCACAGGCCCGAAGGAGAAACAACATGCCTGATACAGTCGTAATAGGTGTCTGTATAAGCAGTCACACAGCTGTCCCACTCACCAGACTGAACAAGGGAAAGGGTAGTGTAAGCTGCTTGTAGGTAGCCACAAAATGCCACTTAACACAAGTACGCAGGTCACCCCAAAGCAAGCAGAAATATGATGCACTCAATGTCCATGCTGGTGTGAATTACCTGAGATGTACCTCCCTGGTCAACATCAAATGAGACATGGATGGTCCCTCCAAGTATGTACCCCAGGGCAGGATGACACTGGCTGTGTGCAGCATCCAACCCTCACCAAGAATGATGCCACAGTACAAACACAGAATGCTCATGTTTAACAGCTGGCACAGTTACAGCTGTCAGTCCAAGAGGGTGTAATGTGTGTCTGCTTGAAATGTCAAGCATGACAAGCCATGCTGCTGTTACAGGGATGGCTGTCAGCTGTTACCCGTGCGTCTGGATACTGGATAAGGCCTTTGGCGCCTCCATAGAGCCGTATGTAGGCAAGGCCAAAAAGACTACCCACCACCCTAGAAAACATAAGTGGTAGGAAACATAAGGGTAATGCTGACCAATGCCAGATGTGTAAACTGCAATATGCATGCCCCTGAGGCACTTCCCATTATGGAGAACATTGATGCCTGTCCAGTGACAGAAGCCTGCTGTAGGCCTAGTGATAGCACACCAGCACTACTAGGTTATACCACATACCATGTGTTATGGCCCCAATACCTGCACCAAGACATCAAAGGAGGGGGAGTATCCATATGCAGCACAGACACCCATATAGCCAGGTAAATGACAATGCACAAAGCAGCGGACACCACCCATGTGCACATAACTGTAGTCAAAACTGCTGTACAGTCTGTAGCATGCGACAGACCACACTCTCACACACAAGAACCCCACCCAGACATCCGAAGACACTGGACAGTATGGATGTCCCACCAAATACCAGACAAGGTACACAAAGTACCACATAGGTGTCAAACCATTATGTATGCAATGAGTCATCAGGGACCTAGGGACACAGGTCGACATTAATCTGTCATGTGACAGCCACAATGCCAATGTGGCTATGAAGACTGTTGATACTGGACACCGTATCATGAAAGGATTCACATCAACATCAACAGAGGTCACTGTGCCACTGTACTGTTCCCTTATCAGACCCATAATCTAGTACAATGACTCATATGGGATGTACCATACGTGACACCTGCAGCGGTTCGGAAGACCTCATAGTTACCCCACCAACAGGATAAAGGGTGTGAAATATATGTCATATGCTGCCTGGCTGTAGACACCCCAGCTGACTGCAGTCACACACTGCCTACACAGAGGCATTGTATGTCTGTTGTTCCAGGCCATGTCCAACACAGGAGTAATGGACATGCTACACAACAGGAAATCAAAGCCATTGGAGCTGTGAGAGTCACAGATGTCAACCTCAACACATAATGAAATAAGATGTGCTGGAGGGACAGATACATAACCCATAGGCTCCCCACACCCAGAAACAGGATCCCAATCCATGGTAGGCAGAACCCCTCACTGACACCCCTCAACAGGAATATTGCCAAGTGGATGGATGACCGTACATGTATACTGGGGGTCCCCACTGTGTCACGACCAGACAGAGGCACAGTGAAGAACCTCATAAATGGCCATAATTGAACATAGCAAGGGGTGGCGAAAGACACACACACTCTAGCTAGGCTTACTAATGGCCTAGGGTGTCTAGCCTACTATGAACCCATGAACCTATGAAGATACAACACATACAGGACACTAAGGATAATCACAAGGCTTACCCAACTGATGGTAGGAACCATGTTGGGCATCCACAGATATGCTCCGAATCACACAGATATTACAAACAACATACCAAACACACACATATTGCTAACATACAACCTGTCAGGTGCAGTGCAAACACCCCCCGCGAGTGCAAAATACCTATCCCAGCAGATGGTCCCCTGACATTGCAGATGCTGAGGTAACAGCCATCATCTGCAAAGCAGAACACACAGCAGCAAAGGTATGTGATGGTGTCCTGTGCTGAGGCCAACATGGACCCCAAGAGTAATGGAATGCAAAATCACACTACTGGCCAATGTCAGCCTTACCACAGGATATGTACCCAAAGAGCAGTATAGAACAACAGTGGTCCATCACAACAAAGGTGTTGCCTGAATGGATACTCCAAACTACCACCCCAGGATCCTGACAAGCTTGTTCTGCACAGCTATAGAAAGGATCAGTATGTACCGCAGACAGAAGGCTAATGTGGACCTACTGATACTGGACCCTACACACTGTGGCTGTTGTAACTGCAGAACCGGCCCCTAAACATGTCTGACCCATTTGAAGCAGTCATTAAGGTCATTGATGAGGGCTATGTGGTCCACACAGCATAGCTGGACCGTGCACATGCTTCTAGACAATACCGTATGTGTTCAGTATGGATATGTTCACCAGCTTAAATATACACCCCTATGTCAGTAGAGGGGTTGCAAAGCAGACCAAGGACAGAACCGACATGGTCAGACATGCCGCATCCATGTCAGACTACAAAGCGGATATGAGTGGCATCCCACAAGGCCTGGTCTTGGCCCCCCCCCCGTTCTGTATACATGTCCCATAGGTATAGGCCAACATGGAAGGACCGTGACTGAGCATGTATGCAGAGGAGTACAAACAGCCCACCATATCCGACCCCCAGCTGACACAAGCAACCCACAAAAGGGCCACCTACAAACAGACAACTGTAGCCATAGCCATGTCAGCAAGCTAATTGCAGAACTGTGTATAGACAACCACCGTGGATATACAGTAAGTGCCCACAAATTACCACACAGGTGTTAACCAATGAGGCACCTAACATGTAATGTGAGACCTGGGTACAAAAGGTGATAAATATCCTGCACTGGACAAACATGTGTCTGTAGTGTTCGCAGAAACATGTACCATATACCCACCCAAACATGAAGGCTGGCAGATGTAGATAAGGGGAACTCACTCTGGCTCTGTAGCCATCCTCCATCAGCATCACAACTGACTACAATAGCCCCTGTGGGATATACCACAGCAGACACCTCCAACAACTGTAAAGTCCACAACAGTACCCCACCAGGGGTAGCAAAGAGCATGAACAGATGCCATGTGTTGCCTGAGTAAACAAACTGCAGCCCCACACAACGCCATCCTTCCCAGCTACAGGAAAGCTGTGCCTGATGTATGAAGCCATGTCCAACCTGGAATGAATGAACATGTTGCACCTTGTACAATCTGAATGACAGTGAGCTATGCACATGAGAGACCTGAACCCCAGCACTGACATACATAGGACAAGCTGTACAGAATGATCCATAACACAGAAGGCACCCCCACACTTCAGTAAACTCCTGGTACAGGTCAGCCAGAGAGCCACATATCGACACCCCTCAAGAGGCATCCTGATGAGTGTATGGGAGATGGTAGGCTACCCTGGGTATCACTGTTATGTCAGAGGTAGACAGAGGCACAGTATACCAACCATGACATATGTAATGGCAAACTCCAGTTACAAAGTGTGTCGAAGGACAAACACACCCTGTGACTACCATCAGAAATGGCCTATGGAACATCGCTAGTGTTTGCCAATGTCCACTCATGTTGTGGAATACACTAGCAATGTTGGACGAGCCTGGTGTAGGTAGTCCATATCTGAACATATTGCAACATGGTCATATGTGCACAACTGCCCCTACACAGTCTGTTGTGCTCACTATGAAGATGTCAAGCAGTGATAGGACTAAAGCCCATGATACTGTCCACTACAGTGAAAGTACCGAACCAGTACACTATATGGTACTACAGTGTTAGGTCATTATGAAAGTATGTTGAGAACTGTCTGCAAAGTATCCCATGCAATTCCTGCAGGCACAGTAGTTGTGTTGTGGCAGACACGAAGCAGTTGGCCAGTTAGTACACAACATGACACCCAGCACACAATCATAAACGTGCAATAATGTCGAAGGTCACACACACCCAAATATGTGTTGGACTTCAGAGTGCAACATATGGAAAGCTCACACTGGGCATGCTCGCACACTTTGATAAATGAGGCATATGTCAGACAACATGCCATGGAAAGGCTGAACTGGGCATGCTCACACACTTAGGCCATATCTCCGTGTAGCAGTTGGCCACACATATCTGGTATTTGTACGTGTCAGTCCAGGAACCAACCACAACACAGCAATCAGCCCAGTGCACACAGTAAATGACCACAGAGACATAAGTGATATAGTGGATCGCCGTCATATGCAAACATCTGCCACAGATACACAAGTTGGTCATAGGAACAGGGAATGCTATGGCAATAAAGACCTGCAAACAGTAGAACAGCACAACAAATATTGTGCATCCGACAATTGAACATATGGGTGTAGAGGTCAATACTAGGCTTCTTGCCCCAGGGAATGACAGCTCAGCCAGAGTGTGCATGGCATCTGCATCCCCAGGATAGTAGGCTACCGTGCCACTGTAAAGTAGGTCACAGAAGGCAACATGTGAGGCTAGTGAGCTGTGCCTCTGTCAAGCAGGGGCACCATGGAGGTCTCAGGGATTGAATGTGCTAAGCCACAGCCATGTTGTCGGTGTGTGCTGTGAGAGGGTTGCTGAGGATCTCTGACAGTAGGTTTCCATCAATAACAGACTGAGGGGAGCCCTATCTGCATTTTCTGGATGATTCCACTGTCAACACTGTGTTGTAATGAGTATGTGTGAATGAAGTGCCGTGCTGGAACTGTCCACAGATGTCCTCCCTCTGTGGGCTACAGCTCTGCAATGTATTAGGTCACTCTGTCTGTTGAATGGCGCATATATGGCCGGTGTACAGCTGACAGGTGTCTTGTTGTGGAGCAGTCATGGGTATATGTGGGATAGCATGACCAATGCAAACTGTACACATGCTCATAGGATGCAAGTGTCAAGGATTATGCTGAGTGGCCAGTATAGTCCTCCAGCATGGGTCCTCTGAAGTCATCCACCCCAGTCTACACAAGTGTAGAGTCTGCTTGTGCTAAACACAGTTTGTGTGCAGTGACAACCTTTCCTGGGGGTGGAGATGAGATATGGATGTCCAGGGAAAGGTGGTCATGGTCAGATATCAACAATGGTGGTCTACCTCTGGTGTGGAAAAGTGAGTACCCACGTTGCAGATGGACAGGTGCAATATGTATTCACCCATGTGGCTGTGGTGTGTGGTTCTGCCATAGCACATGGACCCACAAATTGTAGTGGCTGTAGGGTAAAGTGGTAGAGGCCTGAGTAGTTCTTACACACAATATGCCTGTACCTGATGTTAACAACTGGAATGGTGTATGTGAATACCTGCATATCCTGGCACTGTTCCCAGGGAAGCTAAGTGTGTGTCCTGGATGTGGGTGTGGTGTTCCGGACTGGTTGTGTTGTGTGTTACAGGTCCTGTGGTCCCAAAGCATGGTATAGAACATAACCTGCCAGTGCGATGTGCATATCTGACCCTGACGTAGGTGGCTGCAAATGCATATATATGCTATCCCCCACCTGACAGGTAGTACTACATCTACATACCTCTGTGGAAATAAAGATGTCAGCACCCTAGAAATACTACAGGTGCAGAACAGATGCCCAGTCATTCGGATAGTGCGCTCTGCTAATGTGTCTCCCTCAAGTGTCATAATGTAGTTAGGTAGGGGTTAGAATCCTGCAAATGCTCAGTGTGTGTGTGTTTGTGTGTGGGTGAGAGGGGTTTGTGTGTGTGAAAGGCTGTGAGAGGGAAATGTCCCTTTTGGCAAATGGGAAAACACACTACAGGATGCACATTCCCCTTACTAAACACTGATGATGTCAGCACCCTATAAGTACAGCAGGAGAAGGGAAACCTCCCAGTAATGCAAATAATGTGCTCTGCTAATGCATCCATCTCGAGTGTCATAACATAGTTAGGTAGTGGTTTGAATCTTGCAAGTGTGTGTGTTTGGATGAGGGGGGTTACTGTGTGTGTGTGCAAATATGTGTGAGGAAAATGTCCCTTTTGGCAACTGGGAGAACACACTACAGGATGCACACTCCCCTTTCTAAACACAGATGATGTCAGCACCCTATAAGTACAGCAGGAGAAGGGAAGCCTCCAAGTAATGCGAATAGCGCACTCCGCTAATGCGTCCGTCTCGAGTGTCATAACATAGTTAGATAGTGGTTTGAATCCTGCAAATGGCAAGTGTGTGTGTTTGGATGAGGGAGGCTACTGTGTGTGTGTGTAAATATGTGAGGGAAATGTCCCTTTTGGCAACTGGGAGAACACACTACAGGATGCACACTCCCCTTTCTAAACACAGATGATGTCAGCACCCTATAAGTAAAGCAGGAGAAGGGAAGCCTTCCAGTAATGCGAATAGCGCGCTCTGCTAATGCGTTCGTCTTGAGTGTCATAACATAGTTAGATAGTGGTTTGAATCCTGCAAATGGCAAGTGTGTGTGTTTGGATGAGGGGGGTTACTGTGTGTGTGCAAATATGTGTGAGGGAAATGTCCCTTTTGGCATCTGGGAGAACACACTACAGGATGCACACTCCCCTTTCTAAACACAGATGATGTCAGCATCCTATAAGTACAGTAGGAGAAAGAAAGCCTCTAAGTAATGCGAATAGCGCGCTCCGCTAATGCGTCCGTCTCGAGTGTCAAAACAGAGTTAGATAGTGGTTTGAATCCTGCAAATGGCAAGTGTGTGTGTTTGGATGAGGGGGGTTACTGTGTGTGTGTATAAATATGTGTGAGGGAAATGTCCCTTTTGGCAACTGGGAGAACACACTACAGGATGCACACTCCCCTTTCTAAACACAGATGGTGTCAGCACCCTATAAGTAAAGCAGGAGAAGGGAAGCCTCCCAGTATTGCAAATAGCGTGCTCTGCTAATGTGTCTGTCTTGAGTGTCATAACATAGTTAGGTAGTGGTTTGAATCCCGCAAGTGTGTGCGTTTGGATGAGGGGGGTTACTGTGTGTGTGCAAATATGTGTGAGGGAAATGTCCCTTTTGGCAACTGGGAGAACACACTACAGGATGCACACTCCCCTTTCTAAACACAGATGATGTCAGCACCCTATAAGTACAGCAGGAGAAGGGAAGCCTCCCGGTAATGCGAATAGCGTGCTCTGCTAATGCGTCCATCTCGAGTGTCATAACATAGTTAGGTAGTGGTTTCGAAACCTGTAAATGGCATGTGTGTGTGTTTGGATGTGGGGAGTTCGTGTGTGTGCATTTCCGTATGAAAAACATGTTAGTTTTGGCAATCAGGAGATCACACTACCTGATGCACATTACCCTTTCAAAATACTGATGTTGTCAGCACCCTATAAGTATAGCCAGAGAAGAGGAACTATCTAGTAAACCGAATAGTGCGCTTTGCTAATGCGTCTCTCTCACGTGTCATGACTTAGTTAGGTAGGGGAATGAATCCTGCAAATGGCAAGTGTGCATGTGTGTGGGGGTAGTAGGGTGTGTGTAAATGCAAGTGTGAGTGCACAGATCCATTTGGCAAATACTACAATACATCAGGTGCTGCATACTCCCCCAGTAAACACAGGGGATGTCACCACACTATCAGCACAGCCAAACAGGGCTAGTTGGCTAGTAATGCCAATAGTGATAGTGTGCTCTGCTACTGTGTCTATTACCATTGTCAGAGTACAGATAGGTATGTTTTGGTAACCCACAACTGTCACGTGTGGTTGTGCCACACAGTATGACCTTGTGTGGGTGTTTGTACATAACAATGCATGCCATTGCCTAAACCAGCAATGGCATTGCACACGTGATGTATGTGTGTGACACATACACATAAATACCTGTGACCTGCAGTAGTTACCATGTCTGACACATGCTTCGTGTGGATAAATGGTATTTGCAATGTATACCAATATGACTGTGTCTTACTGTGCAGGGTCCGCACGTGGTATGTCCCTATACAGTGTGGGTATCTATGGTGAAAGACCTACAGCAGGGGATACACATCTGGTCTGGGCCATATAGTATACATGTAGTCGATGTACAGGTGCTGCATGTTCCCACCTGTTGTGGTAGTGGTAACATGTCATTCCACTGCAATTCGGTGACCACATGCTGTGAACTCTTCAACTAGTGTGTTGTAGCTACAGTAATGCTCACACACAATGTTTGGCTGGATGCAGTACGGCCTTATAAACACAGTTCTTGAGACTGTCATATTGCCAGTGTTGTTATGGAGGATAGGTGGTCTTCCTGTGTATGTGAGGGTTGTGTGTGCCAGGCTATGAACCAGATGGCAGTCCGACACACTGTCAGCTGCACATGAGTAGGCCCTGATGGTTTGTGCTGTGCCAACAACCTGGAGGTGTGTGTATCTGTGTTACCTTGGGATACCACCCCCCCTATCCATGTGTGTTACATGTGTAGGGGACGACAGGCATGGTATGGGGCATAACCTGTCAGTGATGGGTAACACCTGTGAGCCATGAATCATGAATCTGGTACTGCACAGACATTGCAGTTCACCGTGCTGAGGGCAGTGTCTGGTGCATGTATCTTCCGGTGTACACTGCTGTTGTTGTGTAGCAGCACTGTTAGTGTCCTAACCTGTGTGATACCCACGGAGGTCGCTATGTAAACCATGTCCTGCAGCATAAGGCAGTATGTGTGTACCAAGGAGCTTTGCCATTATACATCGGGCCATGGGTGTCACGTGCAAGATGACTCGTGCACATCATTGTGGCTTCCCTAGCATGTAAGCACACGTTGACAGCCAGTGGATACCCTATGAATGACAGTGGAGACTGAGCATAATGTAGACATACAACACCCTTCCCACATATAGTGGTAGAATACCTGGTGAGAGTATGTTGGCAACCAACATCAGGCTCATACTGGCCTGTGCCACATGCTGAGAGATCCATTCTATGTTCCCTATCATGTAGTCCAGGGAGGTATGTCTCAGGCAGCCACACTGGCATGGTCAATGAGTGAGTCATATCTGTCCATGCCTCTGACTGACCTGTATGCATGTGTGCTGTGGTGGACCATAGTGCCCCTGAGTCATATCACTGTGACCTTCACCAGATACAGCCTGTTGAGCGGGACCCCAGTGCAGCACACAAGACAGGTACCTGACACGTCTGTAGCAGGTGTGTTGTGTAGCCCTACAGGCTGTGAGTGTGTGGCACAGGGGATGTGCGTGCCATGTGTGGCATGTGCTCTGTTCTGATGGAACATATGCCTGTGTGCCAGCTGCGGAGGTGTGTGATGCCCAGGCAGGCTGCTATTCTGAGTCCCCACGTATGCCCCAGTGTGTTCAGCATGCTGTCAGTGTGTGTCAATGTCTGACTGGTATTGTCGTCACTGTAATATATTGTATTTATTTAGTTATTTATCCTACATTTGTTGACTGGGATAGCCCGACTGGATGCATGTCCATTTCCAGGGGAGGCCTGTGGAGACAAGCTATGAGGGTAGCAGATACAGCATTACATAATACTAGCATTACATATTACAAACAGATTATTTACAGAGATTACATAAGTAAGCAAGTCAAATATGTTCCACAGGTTAATGTTAGACCTGAGCACAAGTCAGGATTAAATTAAAATTACACAGTAAAGTGGTTCAGAGATTTTACACATTCGAGTTAGCCAGGCTTGATACATTGACATAGCCAGTTAAGTGACAAATGTTGTTTGAGTCTACTGTTAAATTGACCTAAGGTGGACAGTAGGGTAATATCAGCTGGAAGTGAGTTCCATGATCTACTTACAGGGTTTGCAAAGAGAGAATCACTGGCTGTGTTATTAAACTTGCTAGTCTGAAGTAGTACTTTGTTAGAGGATCGAAATGGTCTAGGATTGTTATAGGGGGTGATAATATTTGAAGTGCAGGAGTATTGTCTGGATTATAGAGGATTTTATAGGCCATAATCAGTTGGTTATACTGTATTAGGCTGGGTATTGTAAGCCAACCAAGCTGATTTAGATTGATGCAATGATGTGTCCTAAAAGGCAGCCCAGTGGCAAACCTGGCAATGTGGTTGTAGCAAATTGAGTGTTTGTTAAGGGCAGTCTTGTTCATATTTGAGAGTAGAGGGGATGCATACAGAAGGGTTGAAACAAGGTGTGAGCGAGCTATGGCACCTTTAGCTGGAGAGGCTAGGAAGGCTTTAATTCTGTAAAGTGACCCTAGTTTTCTATTGATGGCTTTGATAATCTGGTTAACATGTATGTCACATTTGAGATTATTGTCTATGATGACACCTAATAGTTTCGGAGATGGGTCAGGGGAGATTATTGTGCCATCAGTTGATGTTATGGTAACGGTGAAAGTGGTAAACCTACGTGTTGGTGAAATAACAGCAGTTTAGTTTGATTGGGATTTAGGATCAGATGATGTTCAGAAAGCCAGTTTGCTATTATATTAAAGGTGGTCTGGGTAGCTGACCATAACTCTACTGGAGATGTGGCTGAGCAGATCAGAGTAGAGTATTCAACATATTGGATACAGCTGACTTTTGGGATGACAGTATAAAGGTCATTAATGAAGATGGAGAACAGCAAGGGCCCTAGTATAGAGCCTTGTGGTACTCTGAGGGTGTTAGGTAGAAGGTTAGAGAGTTTGTTCTGCCAGAGGCCAGCCTGCTGTCGACCATGCAGGTAGGATTGAAACCATTGAAAGGCTCCAGTATCTAGACAGTCTTTGCAGGGTGTGGAGTACAAGTTGGTGATCAACCATATTGTATGCCTTTGAAATATCCAAAAAGAGGGCTGCAGATATATAATTATTGTTGCAAGTATGGCATATGGTGTTAGTAAAGGCTAGGAGGCCTGACGTAGTGCTGTGATGAGGACGTAAGCCATGCTGAGTGTCTGCCATAATGCGAGTTTGGATTAGGTGGTGCATGACTTGTCTATGATGAAAGTTTCCATAATCTTTGCAAGTGGAGAGAGTATAGCTATTGGCCTATAACTGGAGACTTCAGTAGAGCTGCCTCCTTTGTGAAGTGGGATTACATATGACATTTTCCAGATGGTGGGAAAGTTAGATTCTAACATGGTTCCTTTGATTACCTTTGAGACGGGTAAGCAATAGCATCATCTGGTTTTGATAGGTACTCGGCAGGGAGTTGATCAGCAGAAAGTGTAGTGGGTTTCACTGTTACAATCAAGGTACGGAGAAGTGAAGTGGCGACTGGTTGGCAGCTGGATGCAAGTAGTTTTCTAGGGGTGCTACTTTCAGGACCAGGGGAGCTAGGAGGTAGATGGCTAGCTAGGGCCTGAAATGTCTCAGTAAAGAACTGGTCAAAACTATCAGGAACATCTTCAGGGGTATTATCAATAAAAGCAGCAGGGATTGGGCTTGACATTTGTCTAGGACGTAGTATATATGACATGCCACCTGACAGGGTATGGCATTACTGGGTTCAGAGAGACCAGTCCCCAGATTGGCTGTGTGGTGGCATCCCACACATGTGTTGTACGTTCCTGGCCAAGGGTGATGGCTGACTGCATACATGTGGCAGCTGTGACAATGACACATGACTCACATAAACCACAACTGGACCAGAGAGGCGATTCACAGGTTACCTTTGCACATGCTACCCTAGTAGTGTGATTGCCATGGTGAGTACCAACACATAGGGCCAGTGGGGAACAACATACTGAAGGTCTGTATGTGTGGGTGTACCGCTACTGTTTCATAGCACTGACATATATGACTGCACACGTGGGTAAATGCCAGGTAAGACGTGTGCAATGTGTCACAGGCAACGTACATGCGTACAGGACAGACAGCGACGTTCTGTCATGTGTAATTTTGACATATGTATCGAACGCTATGCAGATGTCACTAGAAGTCTACAGAAGCACTGTAACTCTGCATTGCAGGTGTAAGCAGTGTTCTAGGGGACCCCAAGCGAACATGCATGCAAACAAAGCTACAGTAAACAGGGCTGGAAGTAGTGCATTATACAACAAAGAAGGGGTAACAATAACAGTAAGTAACAATGCAAATATGTAGGCACTATCAACATGTACCCAGGAATACGCAGCGCAGATGCCCATGGTAGAACCGATATTATGTCATACTTATTTGTGATTTGGATTACATTGGTACTGCACACATATCTACATGCGCGAACATCCACATGGCATAGTTGTTGTGGGCAACTTGACACCATTACTGTACATGTCCACCATTGCATATCACTACTTGCATTAGCTTTCCCCCTGTGCTACCCATGTATGCGGCTATCCGTTGACAACCTTACCACTGGCATGCAATTATGTGCAGCTGTTATACTTTGGTATGTACTATGGGTGCAGATAGCAATTCAGGACATTCATACAGTTACTGCAACAGGCATGCTGGGATAAACACACAGTCATAGCAGCACACTGTACTGTTACCAACATGATACTACTAATACACTTCTATGTAGTCACCCTGTGCATCAGCAACATGTTTACCTGTTCCCGCAGTGATGTTGGAGATTGCAGGAGGTGGCACAGTGTCATCATATGCACAGGGTGTGGATTAGGTATGCCTGAGTCAGCCACTGATACCACCAATTGACATGTGTGTGTATGTGTGTTGGTGAGGGGCAGCAGTACAGGGTGGGGCAGTGTTGGTGCAGTGTGTGCATGTATGTGGTTGCCCTAGGTGTTAACATTTCACATGTGTGTATGCACGCACACAGTTCCACCTCATGGCTGCCATATACAGGGGTTTGTGGACAGCCACAGACTGCACCTGGCAGGCCATACAGATCAGTGTCTATGTGCACGGATACGGTACCTGTGCCTGGCAGGGGTGCTACGGACCGTATCCAGTACAAAGCCAGACTGGGTACTGTCATCAGAAGCCTGAGTGTGTTGACTGGACACAAGTCCCTGTTGGGACTGTCCAGAGCCATGTGCACGTGGTCTCCTGGGGTGTTCCAATGACAGCACAGACCCAGCATTGCTGGGGCTGCTGCTGGCACTATGGAGGTGTGCTCGAGCCTGTTGTCGTCCGCGCCGACTGCCAGCTGCTGCTGCTGCCATCATACGGCCACGTCGACGCCGCAAACACCCAACATTGCCCTGGCTCATGGACATCTGGTTGTGGAACTGCTGTAATATGTCCCCACAATGTCTGTCTATGACATCGGTGAAGTTACGGATAGCATCCGCAATGTCACGCATACTGTCTGTCATGGCTGTGTGACATGCTCTCAGCTCCCTCAGACCCTGTTTGGTGTACCTTTCCATATGTGACTGTGCCTGCATGACAGTCCGAAACATAGCTGAGGTTGACAGACCTCTTTGGGCACGTCGGCCAGAGGCAGTACGCCCACGGATGCTCCCACGAGAATCCATGGGCAACTGTCTGTGTGGTACCATCGGAGGACCCTGCCCATGGCTGCTGTGTGGGGACGCATGTGCCACAGGTACCACATTACCCTGGTCTATGCCCACTGTATCCTGTCCATCACCTAGGGACAATGGTGACAAAGGATGTACAGGCAGGATGACTGTGCGCAATGATGGGGTTGACAGCTGTGTACTGTCAATTGGCTGACCAATGGAAGACCCTGACACACCTTCCTGTACCATTACACAAATATCATCATTACCAGTAGCCATGGCACAGGATTCAGGTTCCCTGCTGCAGGTCACCAGAGCAGCCCCAGAACCTGTGGGATGAAGACAGGAAACACAGTTTACAGTCTCCAGACATTGTTACCAGTGATGCACTTATACACACATGCACACATGGACACATGCACACAGGCACACATGCACACATGCACACATGCACACAGGCACACATGCAGACATGCACACGTGGACACATGCACACATGCACACGTGGACACATGCACACATGGACACATGCACACACGCACACACGTGGTCACATGCACACATGGTCACATGCACACATGGGCACATGCACACATGCACACGTGTACACATGCACACATGCACACATGCACACGTGGACACAGGCACACATGCACACATGCACACATGCACACATGGACACGTGGACACAGGCACACATGCACAGATGCACACATGGACACAGGCACACCTGCACACATGCACACATGCACACATGGGCACAGGCACACCTGCACACATGCACACATGCACACCCCGCAGTATACACACAGAGCACTACTGAGTTACACTACTGTTACTAGCATTATCAGGACTATTATAGGTTATGTTAAACACACTCACCAGCATGGATGGCCTGTCTTGCTGTAACCCTGGAGGGACCTGCAGAGATGATGAGATTAATGTCAGTGGGCACAACTGTGCCATTGATATTGCATATGATACAGTGTACAGAACAGTCAGGTGTACATATGCATATTACCTGCACGCTCCATGTCGTGCTGCTGTGTGGAACCAGCCTCCATCATAATGCAGGTGTACTGCTGTTGGTGTTCCGGGGCTGGAGCCACAACACTTAGGAGTAGCCCCTCCAGTCTGGTGAGGGGGGGATGTGTGGCCACCCCACCTCCTGTGGCGACCTGTTGCCTGTGGATATCTGATGCACGCTGCCGGACACTTCGGATTAAATCACTGCAGTGATGTCGTACCTGCTCATATGTCCTGTTATGCGTGCCAATATCATTTACCCTACAGACAAGGTCTTGCCACAGTGCGGCCCTCTCCTGCTGATTCTGACTGGTGCGGGAAAACAGGATGTCATACTCCCGCACTAGGCTCTGGTGGATCTCCTCATCTTCTGCCACAGAGTAGGTGGGGTTACGCTGTCGCACCATCTCCCTGGAAGAGAACACAGACAGGATATCAGCAGACCATGTCAGCAATATATGGCACACATACTATACATGATACTCATGTGTAGTGATATACTACTACTCCCATATGTTGCATGTGTGTGTGTCGTGGTGGATACACAGGTACATGGCCAGATATCAGTGCTCAGCCAACACCTGTGCAACAATACCTGCCACATTCCACACAACATAGTAGTATGCCCCATCAGTCAGCACACACTGACAGGTGCAATGCACAACCTCTCTCTGGGGGTTCATCCCAAGGTACTGTATGTGGGACACCGTCCACTACTGTGATGTGGACAGATGTTACTCGGCCTGGATATACATATCCCACCACCACCACCAGCACAGTAGACTACTTTGATATGTATGTGATTAGACAGTTATTCACTTGCTGGGACTGCGATGGTATCCATGCAGCACACTGGGCCAGTGGAAGCCACAAGCCACACTGCTGACCCCTTTGCAAATGCTTACCACGGACATGCCACAGATTGCATGGAACTTGCACACACATGTCTAACCCAGACCCTATGCACAAAGGTTAGGCATCCTGTACGGTGGACCCCAGACAGAGGCAGATTGTATAACAATAGCAGGAGGCTACTGCAGGACAGGGCACATTCACATTAAGGGAAGGCATCTGTGGTCAGCACTGGTACTACGCTACGGTCCGTCATAACAATGGCCACGGCCTACTCTGGGAGGGAAATGGACACAAACACTATGGATGACCACAAGGCCTTCTTCAGTTATGTTACACATATGGACCACATGCCTCAGATATGCTCTGTGTTAATCCACACCTACTTAACATTCACCAAACACACGGATATTGGCAACAATCTTGCAGACATGTTCGGTGCATGTATCCCCCCTCCTTCTCCCCCACCTTTAAAATATTTATCCCAGCTGGATGTAACCTCCCTATCATCTCACGTGTCCAGGTGAGGGCCACCCTCAGCAGAGGAGAACACACAGCATCACTGTGACCTCGTGGTACCCCTGGATGTGTGCTACCGGCACTCTGAGAGGACATACAACTGCATATAACACTGATAGTTTATCTTGGCAGTACTACAGGATATGTACCTGGACAGTGGCATACAGCAACAGTGGTCCCACACCACTAAGGGGGCACCTCGACTGACCCTGGGAATTACCACATCATATGCATAATGGGCCTGGTCTGCTAAGCTATGGAATTATGCAGTATGGGATGCATATGTAGTGACATCGGGTACCTGCAGACACTTGTTCCCAGCCAGTGTGCCTTTGGGATGGGCTGATCCTGACTTTTGAACCTGGCTGACCTTTCAAAGCAGTCACTACAGCCATTGCTGGGCCAACGCACAGACAAATGCTGCCAGGATCATGGCCTAAGACTGATTGACATGTGATGTATGGCCATCCCCTTTTGGTGGAACTATGTACACACAACATATCACATGGACATACCTATGGATACAGACCTATGACACATTTGGAGGGTTCACAGTATGCACACTATTAACCTGCTACTTTGCATTACCTCTGTTTGTCGCAGCTGGTTGCATTACCACAGCTTCTGCTTGCTATTGCTACTGTCAGTGCTGACAGCTTCGGGTGACAGAGTCACAGTGTCTGATTTTTTATTTATTTATTTTTTGCTCTCTCTCTCTCACTTCTCGCTCTCCCTCTGTCTGCTTACAGACAATGCAATGAATGTATTGCATGTGGGGAGTGTTAGCACTGGATGCTTTTGTAGGTATCTGCATAGGTCCATGTGATGGCCTCTGCACCAATTGTAAGCCAGCATTTGCTAATCGCATACAGCCAGTTGTGTACTGATTGCAGTTCTCACTGTGATTTCAGGTCAGTGCTATAAAAGGGTATGTGGGATAGGCGTTGCCCTTTCAGATTGTGAGGGCGGGGACCATGCTGGTATGCTGTGGACAGTGTTCTGTGAGTGTAAAGGTTAGTATCTCTCTCATGATTCAGGCTGTGTTGTATATTCACAATTCTCCATTCCTCTCTCATGTTCCCTGTAGCAAGTGTGTATGCACATTGACTCTTACAACTATATATAGATATATATTTATATATATATATGTACATATGCATACATATATCTATGTACTTTAACTGACCTTATTATCTACAAGCTGCCAACTAGCATAGCTGTTTCTGTTCACACACTACTATTATGGAAATCCAGTAGTTTTGACAGTAATTTTAAATGACATGCTTTGTGTACTACACATCCTATATTCCCTTTACATTCATCCCTACTATTACATGTTATATTTATTTTAGCACAATGTTTTTGTGTAAGAGTCATGGCTTAGTGGTAGGTCGTACAGACTAGTGTTTCCTGGGTTCGGGACTGACAGTGGGATTTTATTTTGCTTTTGAACTGAGTACAGGACCTGTCAATCAAAGTGACTAAGGCACTTTTAAGCAGTTGTAACCGGGTTAGCGCTGGTTTGCGCGGAGCTCACGCATGCGCACTGGCATTTAGCTCCACGCACACAAGCGCACACCCGCTTACAACCGCTTAACGGTGCTTACTCTGGCGCACACCCGCGCTATTTTCTTTAAAAGAAAAGAAAATGGGGAGACAGGAAAGTGGTGAAAAAGGGGTCACAAAGAAGGTAAGACAGTAGGGAAACAAGCTTGGGATGTAGGTAAGGCCCATAGCTGCCCATTTCTTCATCAGCAACAGCTGTGCATATGTATGTAATTTGGTGTGACATTTGAAACCTTCCACCCCTGAGAGAGGTGTCAGGACAACAATAATACTTGTTGTACAGCCAATTGTAATTGATAGGTTCCATGTCCAGCAGACATGTGTGCGGAATGGGCAGCTATGTATGGGGCGTAATTTTTTTGTGGGTACAGAGTGCCCTTTTTTTTTTTTTTTCAGGTGAGAGTGGTATGTCAGGTGACGGAAGTCGGTACAGCTGGGGAGGTAGGTTGGGTAGGTAAACAGACAAGACAAACAAGACGCATACAGGGGCGGTGTATGACATGTGTGGGGGGGTTACACAATTGACAGGGATGGAGGTTTGGATATCCAGAGCCCATGAGCCCACAGATGGCAACAGTGGAACTGATATCCCCACCCATAGGCAGTTGCCACTGTTCCTTCACTGCCCAGGACAGGGCTGTGCTGGGGGCTGTGTAGGCGGGGCAACAGGCATGCCTGTTAGTTGCGCCACCCATGCCTTGAGCTGGCGTAGGGGCTCAAGAACAGAGTCCCGAATCTCCCTATGCACCACAGTCCGGACGCTACGGAGGGTGAGTGGTGGTTCTCCTCCGGCCACACTTGCAGAGGGGGGGTGAGCCCCATCCCCTGAAGCGCTTCCACCCGCAGGTGGCACAGGGCCACCGGAGGAGGGTCCGGCCAGGTGCACTCGCCAGCTGAGGTGGGAGAGGTGGGTCCGCTGGAACCCGCCTTCCCTGTCGTCCTATGTTTTGCATTATGTCATGACAGTTTGGGTTAGTGACATATAATACCATTCACAATTAGTTGTAACAGCATGCATTAGTATTCCCATTAACCAAACACCCAGATATTCACACCATTGAACAGCGTGCATAACACATGCATAATTTGAACAGGAATACACAGTGCAACAACATGCAGGGTTAATTGATGGCAACAGGCCATCAGGTGCGGATGTATGAACAGGGCAGATGCATCAACAGACATGCAGATATATATGACCCAACAGGACAAACGTCCAGGGGTGTTAATTGTGATTGCACATACCATTTTCACGTGGAATGGGTTATATGTGGTTATAGGGTGGGGTAAAGAAAGTAATATTAACACCTTCGAAGAACAATACATATGCTATACATTTCTAATAGCTACAGTTATATACACACTACTGTTCTAACTACAGTTTCCTATATGATAACTATTTCAACTTGGTGATAGGACTGTTACTGCAACATCAATATACATTTTAGTGTTCTTCATACACATTCATATCTAGCTTTGTTCAGCTACATCATCTTGCTACATTTGCTTTATATAGCTGTAGACAAGTGTGGATGTTTGGTATATCAGACAATCATCCTATCTGCATATTTCAGACTGAGAGCAACATATCCAGATTTTGGGATACACATTCCACATGCAGCAACACTTTGAACAGATTTTGCTGTTTGGTTTTGAATCTCACATGCATTTCATTCTGTCTTGACTGCAGTATACTTTATTCAGGGGTTATTACTACTGTATTGCTGGATTCATGACACTTTCTCACACTCTCTCACTTGCTTTCATTTTACTATTCAGGATGGTACTTACTTCTAGGCTTTATTGACATGTTTTACTTGTAGTTATTACAATCCTTTCCAGCAGTCTCACTTCTGTCATGTTTCAGTATTTCCACAGGGATATATTTCACACGTGATTTCATCATCTTCTGCAGCTATACTTCTCAGCCTGCTGCAGGTTGTGTACTATTTTCTTACAGGTAGGGCATTTTTATTTCAGAATATATGTCAGACAGTTTCATTTTTCGGTTTAAATTACAGGCTGAAACACACTTTTGTAATCAAGCAAGACTTGCAGACACTTTCACACTGTTACTTGCAGATTTTATTCCTTACTGACTACACTGCACTCTTTTGCTGACTGTCATACTTTTATATTTCTTTACGGTTACTGGTAGTGGATTACTGACCTGCCTGGTGGCACAACCGCACCAGCCTATCGCCATAGGCTCTGCGGTTCGCAGAATGGACACCTGCAGCTGTAATATAAATGAAGTAATATTGGAATACACATCTCCATAATATCAGCTAGTTTAATTTCTTACATACATAATTAAATGTTACTTACTCAGTAGTGGGGCGTTGGGTGTTTGCCGGGCCTCCTGGATCCAAAGGTTCAGTTGGTCCTGCTTGTGTCTCTTCAGGTCTGCATGGTGGTGACGGACCTGCTCACCAGTCCTTGGAATCCCTGTGGCACTGGTGAGATCATGAGCCAACCGGTCCCACGCCTCAGCCCTGTATGCTCCCCAGAGGACCTGGCCCTGCATGAGTTGGGCCTCATGATTATGGACTAGGAGCCAGACTATGTACCTGGACTCCTCAACACCCCACCTCTGTGCTCAGAAGCAACTATCCTCTCCTACTCCTGTCATTCTGCCTGCAGGTCAGTTCTACAATCGTTTATGTTGTGTATTCCCGCCTATGCGGCTTATATAGTCCATTTTTCCCACACATATCTGTGATTGGCCATTTTGGAATTGTATCAACTTCAGTAAACCTGCATTGTCATGCTGTAGTTTGTATTCATTCCTATATATTAGCTATTATTGCATTTCTAGGTACTGCTGTCATGGCTTAGTGGTTTTGTACCTTGACTATGGTGTATAGTATCCTGGGTTCGAACCTGGCCACTGTTTTTTTATTTTTCATGACTGTCTAGACATGCTGAGGGGTGTGTCTGTGTAAAGGCAGTTTTGATACGGCTTGCTCAACGTTGCCCGTCGGTTAGCTTGTTTGCGCGGTGCGCAGCTCCGCGCAAATGGGATACGCTGGTTTAAGCCTCATTTGGCTATCGGCATGCATATTACGCTCAGCTCAGTTAGGGGCACATAGATTTAGTGTGTTAGACCACTGCTCAGCTACGGGCACTCATTTTGCACCAGTTAAACCACTGCTCATCTACGGGAAGATGCACTCACTCTGTTAAACTGTAGCTCAGCTATGAGCACATCTGGCATTTTTTATTCTTTTGTTACCTCACATGTCTTCAATATAAATGGGCTATTTCATTACATTTTACATAAATTGTGGTTCTATGTGTACATATTTGTCAGGGACTTTTTTCCTGCTTATTTTGAAAAAAAAAAATTGGTGTTGTGGGGGCTCGAACCATGAATGGCTGCTCTTCAGCCAACATCTCTACCGCTATGCTATTGCTTCCTGGCTTATTTTGCATATTTAGTTCTTATATGCTTTCCCACTGACTGCTAACTGTAGCTGCACTACGGGCACGCCCGCGCAAACGAGCGCACTCACGGTTAAACATTTTTACAATTTAAAAAAATATATAAAACATGTTTATTTATATGTTTTCTGTTCATAGTCTGTGGGGGCATGTGTTGTGTTCTGTTTATTCACATTTCCGTGGACTCTGTCGTGGGTGTTTACTTTGGGTACTTTTCCTCTTCTGGGGGCGTGTCTGCTTACAGGGCTTGGCCTACAGACACGCCCCCTACTGTCTTACACAGACCGTGTTGGCCTTAAGTGTGATTCAGCATGCTCTCATTAATATGCAGAGCATGCTGACATCACTCCGTTTAACTGCAGCCTCCGTGTATGAGTTATAACTCTTACATGGAGGCTTTGTGAATCCTGCCCATTGTAAGATAATTACTAGAGTCCATATATAATACATAAATAGATAAATAAATATATATTTAAAAGTCTATAATTTAATTATGAATATTTCATAAAATATATAATGCATATTCAATACTTATGTTTTAGAGGTCATGCTTTTAAAAAAGGTTTCAAGGAGGACATATTATTTAAGCCTGGAAATTTTTCTGCACTGAATAAAAGAATCCATTTTTGTTTGGCGGCTTCAGTACGGTTTTCTAAATCACCACCTCTAATAGTACTGTCAATGATTTGTAAAACTAAAAATTTAAAAACATGTGAAGAATCTGTATGCATAACATGAGTAGCTAAAGCATTAGTTGCCTTTTTATTTCTAATGTCTCTGTTATGATCCAAAATTCTATCTTTAAATGACCTATTGGTTTTACCTGTATAGTATGCATGACAAATTTGGCAGAAGGCAAAGTAAACAACATTTTCAGTTTTACAATCAGCGTAGTGCTGCAAGGAAATTTTAAAGTGACAAGTAGGATGTGTGTAAAAAGCATGACTATAAATGTACTTGCAAGCAGAACAGATCACAATATAACAATCCAGTGCACAATATATATACATTTATGAATTATTTTTTTTACCAATAGAGAATGAATTAAAAAATGACATTCTTGTTTGTCAGAATGACATTTTCAAACGTTTCAGTTCTAACACTGTTACTGATAAACTTGATTCACTGCAAGATAACATTGTTTCTTATGAGAAACGCTTGCAATTAACCAAAGTTAAGAAGTTGCAAAGGGATCACAAAGATTTTTGTACTCAGCATGTTTTCTCTTGGCCAAGAGATTTTTGCCGCCGAGAGAATGTCGGCTAGAAATACAAATCTACAGTTGAACCAATCAAATGTGTCAAATCACAATGCTAGTGTGATGCCCACAACTGTCTGTTCTACATTTGCAACAGTTTCTTCGCAGCCACAAAGAACTGCTACATTAACTGATAACAGAGAAATTAAACGTAATGCAGAAGCATCTACATCTATAACTTAAACGGATACTCCTTTTTCGCATAAGGACACTTTCTATTGATGTTAACAATGTTCCTTCCACTTTTAACATGCGCATTTGTACTGTTAAGGATTCCTTTGGGTTTATTGAACCAACTGTTTCAAATAATATGTTCCCTCTGACTGAAACAAAGGTTTCTGAGGTTTTTTTACAAATAAAAGACCCCCTACCAATCAAGGACCGCTCGAGAAACAGGTCGAGAAAAGGAAGCTTGCAGCAACCTGCAAGCATGGACAAAAATCAGTCAATGGTAAAAAGGAGACGCCAGTAACCATAGGTTTGATTTTTAACATTTCTTCTATTGATTTAACAGAGGAACGAATTCACTTACTAAACAAAGGTCTATCATTTATTCCTTCAAATAAGGCAGACCATGCTGAAATGCTTAAAGACCTAAGACTTTTAGGAAGACAATTGACTTTAAAAACAATATTTTCCAACAATAATGTCAATCACACAAGTTCCTTTAGAAAACCTAGTACATGTAGTCCGATTATTGACTCAGTAGTTCAATCTTTTATCAATGTTTGTGAAGTTGACTTTAGACAGCTTTTCTGTGAAGGAACTAAATGTAAATTTTATAACATGACTAGCAGTGATATTCTAGCCTTAAATGAATTAAGAAATGTGCAGTCACTTGTCATTAAACCAGCTGACAAGGGGGGAGGAATTGTAGTCTTAGACAAAGAATTGTATTTTAAGCAAATGATGCTTCTATTAAATTACACTAATACGTATCAATGTATTTCTAAGCGTATTACAAATAGCATCATGGAAAAAGTGTCCTTTTTAATATTTGACTTAATGACAGATCTTATTAATGATGGATTATTTAATTTTTTTAATATAGCCTATCCTTTAATTCCTTCAATTTATGGACTACCGAAAATACATAAGAACTACAACACCCCACCCATGAGACCAATTGTAGCAGGCCATGACTGGTGTACTGAGCATCTATCAATTTATCTAGAGAATAACTTGTACACAGTTTTAGACATGTCATACTGTTTTAAAAGATTTAAAGTCTTTCCTTGAAAGACTTCAAACCCGATTGTTAACTATTAATAATGATTACATTTTTGTTACACTTGATGTAGAGTCACTTTTTACATGCATTCCTAATGATCTAGGTGTTGATATTATCAGAGAATTTTTAACTGTCAACAATTGTTTTTTAGCTAGTAAAGTGATGTTAATATGTGCACTTTTAGAAATTGTGCTTGAAAACAATATTTTTGTCTTTGAAAATAACATATATTTACAGAAAGTTGGTATAGCGATGGGCACAGCTTGTGCCAATACGTATGCCAACCTTGTTTTAGCACACTGGGAACATACATTTATCCTTACACCAACCAATCAATACTTTGAGCATATTCTTTGGTATGTGCGCTTTGTGGATGACATTTTCTTGTTATGGAAGGGAGATTTAGTAGAACTAGAGCATTTTGTTACAGTTATGCAGAGTACTATACATTTTCTCAAGTTTACATGTAACTATTCTGATAGTCAAATTGAATATCTTGATATACTACTTATTAATTCTGAACTTAATAATGTCTCCAGTAGTATAAACAAGAAGCACACTAAGAATAATACCCTTCTCCATAAAAAGAGCATGCATCCTAGGCATATTTCCAGAAATGTGCTTAAGGGGCAAGTATTTAGGATATTACGGCTACACAATAATGACACAGATGTCAAAAAAGCTCTTACAGATCTTACATTTGAATTTTTGGAGAGAGGATATTCAGAAAGGGACATAGAAAACATAATTCAAGAAGCATGGACATACAGAGCCACTAGATGTGAACCATTTTTAAATACTTCAAATACTACTAATAATAGACAAATGACAGTTAAAACTCTAACTCAACCTTCAGATAAATTTAGAGGGCCTTACAATATTCTAGTGACATTGATAGTTACTGTGACATTATTAAGAAACATTGGAACATTTTAAGTACCGTCCCTAATTCCCTGAACATTTTTGGTAATACCTCATCATTTTCTTTTAGAAATAACAAATCACTTAAACAGCATCTTTGTTATAAACTCATGCATTCTACTTGATCTATTTCTAGTAGAATAGGCACTTTCTCATGTAGAAACTGTTCTGCTTGCAAGTACATTTATAGTCATGCTTTTTACACCCATCCTACTTGTCACTTTACAATTTCCTTGCAGCACTATGCTGATTGTAAAACTGAAAATGTCGTTTACTTTGCCTTCTGCCAAATTTGTCATGCATACTATATAGGTAAAACCAATAGGTCATTTAAAGATAGACTTTTGGATCATAACAGAGACATTAGAAATAAAAAGGCAACTAATGCTTTAGCTACTCATGTTATGCATACAGATTCATCACAAGTTTTTAAATTTTTAGTTTTACAAATCATTGACAATACTATTAGAGGTGGTGATTTAGAAAACCGTACTGAAGCCGCCGAACAAAAATGGATTCTTTTATTCAATGCAGAAACATTTCCAGGCTTAAATAATATGTTTTGCTTGAAACCTTTTTTAAAAGCATGAGCTCTTAAACATAAGTATTGAATATGCATTATGTATTTTATGAAATATTCATAATTAAATTATAGACTTTTAAATATATGTTTATTTATCTATTTATGTATTATGTATAGACTCTAGTAGTAATTATCTTACAATGTCTTTACATATATATTTTAATGCTTATGAATATTTATTTCTTTTAATTCTTAACTGTATCACGATTGCTTAAGATGAGTATTATTTCTTTAAATGCCTAATTGTACCACATGATTTTACAGCACTATATAAGGATATGACCTTAACTTTAGTATTGTCTGATGAAGCGGCCTGTGAGTCATGAAAGCACTTACCTTTTTTTATTTTATTTTATTAAAAGTTTCTGCTTTGTAAGTTGTGTGCAGTTTCTACATTTATTCCATTTTATTTTACTGCAACCAACTGCACTCTGTATTCGTATTATTTTGCTCAAATATTACAGTTGTCACATAATAAGCTGATTGAGCAGCATATCTGGCATGTACTGAGCATTACATGCACATGACGCACCAGTGCATGATATTATGGATAGAACATAGTAGCCCACAAATATAGGTGCCATGCTCATGAGGTCCAGACATACACAGGGTGAACACCGAGTGACAGAAGTGAGGCCATCTAAAACCACTACACACAGGTCAGGCAGTAACAGGTCTTGTGTTCTGATCACTTGTATAGGCATTTAGAGGTCTGATATGTTAATGAGTGGTATCAATGTATGTATTTTACCAAGTGTGATGCAGGCTAGGGTAGACATGGACATATACATGGGACTGTCTGTAAAGTCACGGACAGGTAGGTATTACGGTGGTATGTATATGTGTGTGTGTGTGTGTGTGTGTGTGTGTGTGTGTGTGTGTGTGTGTGTGTATGTGTGTGTGTGTGTGTGTGTGTGTGTGTGTGTGTGTGTGTGTGTGTATACTGTTGGGCAATCCTGTACAGGTTTTAAAGTGCATTTATTGTTTTCCCCCACAGGTGGCGAGGTGGGTCAGGGTCCCTCCTGCATGCAATCTGATGTTGGTGTCCATACAGACACCGAAGATGATGATAGTACTGTTGAGGCACAAGTGGTGTTGTCAGGGGCCGACACTGCTCCATCATTTGACATCCCCCTTTTAGCCACCCCAACCCCGCATACAGTTTCAGTGCCTATACATACCATATCACCAGTGGCCATAGCAGAGGGACAGCTGGCGTTTTGTGGCAGTGCACAGGAAAGTGTGGTAACCATGCCTACTGTGTCTGGTCACAGCAGGCATAGCCAGATGTCCAGCAGGGCACCACATAGGCAGATGTCCCAGGGTGCTCATGGTAGGGCCATTGGACATCATGCCCCTGGCAGAGGCGACATAGCTGGTACCAGCAGATGCGTGTTTCAGGCTGTCATGGTGATGCAGGCACATAAGGAACATTACACCAGACAGGGCCTGAGGCTGCAGAGGGCTGCTCTCACATCTGTAAGTGACAAAATTCGTGAAATTTCTGGTGCCATCCATTGTTATACTGAGCTCATGGATAGACAGCATGGTGAAATGATGGCCTTCATCACCCATGGTATGTCTGTGCTTGAACGTGTGCTGGGGGTGTGGCAATGGCTGCATGGACATAGGCCAGCAACACCAACAGCTGGCTGTCAACATGGATGTGCTAGGACACCAAGGGGCTCCCATAGTGGCAGTACCAGCCCCAGCAGTGCAGGGGTGTGCTGTCCACACCACATCACAGCAAGCCACATGTACATGATCCTGGCCAGTCCCAGGAGGGACCTGGTACCAGTGGACATTTGTCATCGGCAGGTAAGAGTAGCACATCGAGACCTGTACCTGGACATGCCCAAGGATCCCCTGGCAGGCACGGTCATATGTACATGGCCAGAGGCAGTGAACTGCACACCCTGCCAAGTATGGTCTTCAGCTGTCCATAAATACCTGTGTAGGGCAGCCACATGGCAGAACTGTGTGCATGCATAATCACACACTATACAAACACACCTAGGGCAACCCCATACCTACACACACCACATCACCATGCCCAGATCACCTCAGTACATCCCTCACCCATGCACATGGTGTCAAATGTATGGCCCACACTTGGCCTCTGGCAAACCAACAACACACACTGTGCATATGATGATACCTGTGCCACATCCTTGTCATCCATACCATCAATGCAGGGACAGGCTAATATGGTTCTGATGCACATGGTGACTGTACTACAGTGTACCACAGTACTGCAGTGTAACATCTTGTAAGGAGTAAAGTGTAATGCGTTTATCAGGTAGTGTAGCCATTCAGTAATGATGCATTATAGCTGTTAGTAACACTGGTTGATTGTGGTCTCTATAATGTTATTCATTGGTGTTGTAGGTGTACATGTGTCAGCACGAGGATGCCCTGTGTATATGATAATACCTGTGCCACATCCCTGTCATCCATACCATCAATGCAGGAACAGGCTAATATGGTTCTGATGCACATGGTGACTGTACTACAGTGTACCACAGTACTGCAGTGTAACATGTTGTAAGGAGTGAAATGTAATGAATATATATCAGGTAGTGTAGCCATCCAGCAATGATGCATTATAGCTGTTAGTAACACTGGTTGATTTTGGTCTCTATAATGTTATCCATTTGTGTTGTAGGTATACATGTGTCAGCACGAGGATGGTCTGCAGTCATATTCCACAACGGGGTATGGCACTGTGGTGACACCATGGCTGTGACATATCTGGAGTACAGTTGAACACATGTCACAGGTTAGTATAACAGTTATTGCCTGTGCCACGTGGAGAGGTGACCCGCTGGAGCGTGTATACACTGCAACCTGATGTAGACCCATCCACATACATGCACACTGTTACTTGGCAACACTGGGACTAGACCCCTACCTAGGTATATAGTGATACTGAAGTGTGCGGCTTACATTGCACACACCACACAGCGTTTAGGGGGAGGTGTGTCTCAGGTTACATGTTACATGCATAACATCCCCAGACATGTACATTATGCTAATGGGGGATGTAATGGGTGTATATGGACAATACATAGTGTGGCATACCTTCATATACACATTAACAGACACATAACAAGACACACACCTGAGAGACCAGGGCCTACCACTGCTAACTAACTTGACTGTGTGTCCAATGTGTTACAGGTAGGCTGCACACAGCACATGCATAACTGGCCTGGATTGTGGTATCAGTTACCTGTATGGTTGATGGTGACAGTGGTAACCATAACGTGGTACATGGGACATATACCGGGTGTACCTTGGTGTAATGACAGTGTACACAGCACCCACATCCTACAGTGCATATTGTACTCCCTGAAATGCATGATGACAATCTGCCATACCCACCATCACACATTGGCCAAGACTGCGATACAACCCATAGTATACCCCAACAGTGGTTATACGGGCATATGCATCTAATGCACATGCCACACACATAGTAGGGTGTTGCATTGTCATGCCTCACCTATGGGCAGCAACAACACTATCTGTACTACTGTGTGGCAATGGGTATTGTAATAGGAGTATGTGGCCTCGGAATGCTGTACCCTACAGATATACGGACATGCACACATACATACACTTGCCAGAACACAATAGGTATCCCATACCTATCAACCCATTTGTACAACACTGTTGTGCTGGTACTGCAAGGCTTGTGTAGCCAGTATGGAGAGGAGCTTAACAGGGTACATGTAATGTCCCATACAGCAGCAGCTACAACTGACTATGGCAATGGGTGTTGAGGTGGCTGTGAAGGCCCTCATGGAATTCCCAAGTACAGGTGTGCTAACACACAGACACTGCTATACTTAGTCATGCACACGTACACATGTACAGGGGTGCATTGCTGTAGGTGGTCATAGCTGTGTACCTAGCTTTGTCCAAGGAGAGATGTGTTGTGTAGGGGTTGTGTGTACAGTGGTATCCTGCCATCTGCCATGTGGCAGCAGGCAAGCTATCAACAGACACTACTGTGAAGGCCTTCAGGGTGAGAATGACATGCAATAGCCAATCCTCCAGGTGCCTGCTGCACATGGGCACTGAGGTTATCAAGTTGACATGTATGCAACATGCATTACAACACATGGCTAGTGTCTGTGATGGAGACCTGTACCCAAGCATGTTCTGTTGACTGTGGTAGTGTAGTGGAGGTACCCATGGCATGTGGTGCGTACAGGTTGTCATCTCCTATATGTGCCAGTGCTTACACAGCTGGGCAGACATGCCAGTGTCAGTGAAGCTTAGGATGCCTGTACATATCCCAGCTGGATACCTGCCATCTGCACATCTCTACAGGGACTGACAGTTATCAGCTTGGCAGGTAGCTATGCAGTAGGACGAGTGTGTTGACAGATAGATGTTTGACAGCAATATGTATGCCATAACTACATGTCAGAAGCCTCACTAACATGTGCTGTACAGATGGTAGTCTACAGTTACATTCCACATCTCAGATCATTACCCAGTAGGGGTTATATATTGTGACACAGCTCACACACCAGGTATAAAACAGGGAGGCCTCAGAGTCCAGCTATGCCTGCAGGTGTGCCTGTTGTCAGTACTACATTTAGCACTCTGCTTTTGCCTGGGTAAGCACTGTCAACAGTAGTACCGCCATGATACACTACATGCCAGTGTGACAGCACGTACCCTGGGCTACTACACCTGTATGTAACAAATTCACATGGATGACAGTGCTGTACAGGCCTCATATACATCTCTGCCCCAAACATGACACTCACATCCCTTGCTACTGTAATGACAGCACATAGGCACATGTATTCTACATGGCATTACATACACTTATTACAGTTACCCTGCTATGTTATCAGACTGGGTGGTGTGAACTGGTTACCAAGGCTAAGCCATGCTTAGCAAGTATCAACATTGCTGCAATATAACAGCTGAACTGATTTGCACACTGGTAAGTGAAGCCTACACTGTGTAAGCGCCCATACGTTTACCCATAGCTTAGCATCGCTAAGCTTCATGCAAACCCATGAAACCCCACTTAAAGCTGCTCAAAACTGCCTTAACCACTCTGTATCCAACAGCCCTTGTTCTGCCCAACAACAAAATGAACAGCCCTTGCAGGATCTTGAACCCAGGACCCTGTACACTATAGTCACAACACTTAACCACTATGCCATGACCACTGTGAAGACAGCTGCTGTTTTACCAATATATCTGTCAATACACATATTGAGTAGTATTGAATAATTGCCTTTACTTCCACAATTGCGTAGTACTTGTTATTAATATGACTGTTGCATCACATATGTTGCTTTATCATAATGTACACATAGCAGATACATACGGTGAGATACAGCTGGGAGGGTATGCACAACCATGAGGTTTACACATGACAGGAATATGGATATATACATATGATAGGTCAATATATGTCTACATGTACATACACATGTATACTCATACATATGTATGTATAGTGCAACATATATATAGCCATGTGTACATCTCTTCGTATGTACATATATATATATATATATATATATATATATATATATATATATATATATATATTTATACATTATACATATATATATATATATATATATATATATATATATATATATATATATATATATATCTATATACATATATATATATATATATATATATATATATATATGCACATCCTATGTGTACAGATATGCCTATTTATTTGGATATATATGTAGATATCTATATGTGCATACATATCTCATCTGATACACCTATTACTGTCAATATATATGTAGATATCCATGCGTATGTATCTCTGTCTGTATATGTGTAGACATATATTGCTCTGTATATGTACATATCTGACTGTTTATATATATATATATATATATATGTACATATACATATCCATCTATGTATGTTGATATGTATATGTGTATATATCTATATAGATATATGGATAATTATATATACATATATGTTCACCATATGTCCTGAACATGAAGTGGAACCCTACCTCAGCCCCAATAATCCCAACCTCTTAGTGCAAGGGGATGTCAGTATGTATTGCAGGTATATTTGTAGACTATTGCTACTGTAATAGGGATTGTCTTCACAGACATGTGTGTGGAAGGTCACATCTGCTTTTAACATGTGCACCATTGGCTACTGACAGACATCCTAAGGACATCATAGTACAGTACCACTGCTAGCACAGTAATGATCTTGTGGACTACAGCAGATATATGGCCAATATATGTGGACAGTCTAACACACTCTGGTCAGTCCAGAGGTATACACAGAACCCCTTAGTGCAAGACATGTAGACCAAGCCTGACAATGTGGATGTTAACAGCCATGTAGATGGGTATATCTTGTAAATACTGGTATATATTTCCCCCCATAGGTTATGCATTCACACACCCCTGCCTGTCCTGACACATACCAACCACTGGAACAGAGGTGCCATGGCCACATACTACCCACTAGTTAGTGACATACATCTGTACAGCATCCCACTGCTTTGTCTGACATACATGACTGTTATGGTGGCCCAGCAGCAGTATATCTGGCAAGTATCTGGACATATCTCACTGGGTAAGTACACTAAGCTGCTAAGCATGTAACAAAGCACTGTGCAGGCTATAGGCAGACTGCCACAACACTGGCCTACATTTCCTATGGGGGAATACACATGTACCTGCATATATAGCAGGCTCTACAGGCATGTCACAGCACAGATTAACAGACACCCATGTAAAAGTGCATAACCACAACCAATGTGAACACAGCCACAGCCACATATGGTAAGTTAGTATAATATTACAGTATATAGACTATCTGATCAACACCATCCTCATATGTGCCACTCACACACTAACACTACATATACTGTCCCGATACACAGTGTGGTCCATGCCTGTATGTGGTACGAGATGTGTGTGTTTGGCCCTACAAACATATAAACCGATAGGGTAACATACAGTGGAGCAGCATGTAACATCAGATAGAATAGGATCAAGAACAATGACATCTACCAAAGTCTGTAAACAAGCCAAGATACATATTCACAATACACACACTGTTGACAATCACCATAAGTAAACAGACCCCAGTACTGTACACACAACCACAGAATGCCCAGGTTATGTCCTCAGATATAACCCCTACTATACATAACATGTGTAGCAGTCTGATATCTCACTCGCTTGTAATCAGATATGATGTCAATAAATATGGTGTACAGAACATAAGCACCTCTTACTGCATGACATATGTACAAAGGTTGACAGAGTTGTGGCTGGAGGCACAAACAAAGGGCCAATATTGACATGTTGCTGTGATAACCTCATACATTTACTGTTGTAATAGGGTTTGTTGCAACATATGTCCTATGAGGGATATGACGTCAGTAACTCTCATGGCTGTCACGATGTACTGAATGCAGTCCTCACACTATTCTTCTGCAGTTCACAGATAGGTGTTCTGTGGGTAACACAAGAAACAAAAAACACCACACACTGCCCAGTCTGCAGATGACCCTACAGATGGCGGTTTCCTCATAAACATAGCACTGACATGACAGGTGTTAAAACATGTAGGACAGCCATATCCACACACACTCTATTAATCTAACATTACTCAAAATGCAGTATAGCAGCACTTACATTCTGTAGACATGTCAGGCACATCCCCCTCCTGTGTGTTGGCCTGTTTCCACAGTGTATGTTGTTAGAGGTAAATCCCCACTCCATCTGTGATGCTGTTTGCCAAACAACAGATCTAGGTCCTGCCGACAATGAATGAAAAGGCCCAACACCAACATGATGTTCCTAGATATTGGAGTGTGTTTCCATGCAATTGGCTATGGGGAATGTTACCACAACTGTTCCACATGCAATCAGCTAGAGGAGGGCTGCAATTCCTGCAGAGGCCATCAGCTGATCATGAGCATCACTTACAATACACATGCTGCTGCATAATAAAAGCAGGTGTAAGTCTCCACATCCACCAGAGAGGGAGTGAGAGAGGCAGACATAGGCAAAGATAGGCCAGGGAGGGGTGGGAGAGTAAAATTTAAGCATGTTTGTGTCACACACCTACCAGTACAGGGTATCAGACTCCTGACTGACTATGTACTGCTATCACTTGTCTATTCAGATATTGGATGCGCCACATAGGTTACATGTTGAGGAGCCCTCCAACCATATATGTGATGGTGAGTGACATCTGCAACAGTGATATGCTAGCTATAAGGGAGGTGTAGTACACTTGTCCACATGAACAAGTGTCAGCGTCAACACAGACACACTCTCTCAGGGACCCACACACATTGACACACTTGGCAGGGTCAGGAATACAACTCCTCACTAGTTAGATTGCCACAATACAGTACTGTGCAGGTATCACATGCACCACAGGGGTTATCCAGAGGTTATATGAGCAAAGGGTATGTGGAGGTGTCTGACATCAGACAGCATGCTTCAGTATGCCAATGGTGGTTGTGGTGAGTGTGAATGTGGTCATAGGCATCTTACACCACACACACAGACACAGGGTGCCAGTACTGACATGCCTTGGTGCATTGCTTCACAGGTGTGTAGTGGTCGACTGTGCCAGACAGCTATAGAAGGCTAGGTGATGGGTATACCTTGGCATTAGACCACATGACAATGGTCTGCAGTGTGACTCAGTGGTGTAGTGCCTGGATTGGCCCACACAGGTTGGTATTGTATCCACCATCCAGTCACCTGGGTAACTATTGTGTGGCCATTGCTGTGCATTGCATGCCATGTATGTGTTCCTTAGTCCATGACATGGATGGTGTCTGGGATGTGCACATGTCCCACATACATGTACAGTGACATGTGTAACTGTACCTGGGGTGTCTGGCCCATGTTGTGTACACAGATTGTTATCATCAGATGTGCCAGTCCTGGCCTCATGTGGCGGGAACTGGTAATGGACAGCAGGTTGACCCTGCACCTACATTGATAGCTTGATACAAGTATTCCCTGGTGTCATTGGCATCTGTCCATACAGAGCATGTGTTTAAGGCATGGATTGCCCTTTGTGGTCACATTTGATGGCACCACAGGTGTTCAGTGGGGAACATCGGGAAGGTGCACTCTCTGCATGTACGTGCCTATTGGGCTGATGGAAAGGGTGCCATGCCCTCTGTAGCCCACTGCATTCACACCATTGTTACTATCAGTGGGTAATATGCAGGATTCTACCAACATAGCCTTGATGTCACATGTAGGGGTATGGATTTACACCCCAGCCTCTTGGCTATTTCACATCTGTTATCTCTGTAAGGTGGACATTGTGACATATACTAGGGCCACTATATAAGAAATTTGCAAAACCCACTACACAATGAGTTCAGTTGTTACACACTCACAGCCACCTCCATACAGGATACGAATGACAAACACAGACACATAGAGGCACACACACACACACACCTGCCATGTCTGGGATTAGAACTCTACCTAACTAGTTTATTACACTACATCACTATGCAGTTATAGGATGTACTATGGAGATTACTGGAGTATGCCTTCCCAAGGGAGTATTTCACCGTGAATGAAATCAGCAAGCTTGCCATAGTAGGGCTTTTGAATTGTAGTGAGTATGACTAGACAAAAAAGCATTGCTCCCTACACAGATATAGAAACAAACACACAAATATCCACACCTGCCATGTGTGGGAATAGAACCCCTACCAGAGTTCTTTATCACACTACAGCATTATGCTATTATAGGACACTCCATGGGGATTACTGGAGTACTTTCTTCTCTAAAGTGTATTTTACAGTGAATGACATCAGAAGGTTTGCCAAAGTAGGGCATTTGAATTGTAGTGAGTGTGACTATCCTAAAAAGGCATTGCTCCCTCCACAGAGATAGAAACACACACAAACATCCACATCTGCCATGTGTGGGAATAGAACCCCTACCAGAGCTCTATATTACACTACAGCATTATGCTGTTATAGGACACACCACGGGGATTGCTGGAGTATGCCTTCCCCAAAGGTGTATTTCACAGTGAATGACATCAGCAGGCTTGCCAAAGTAGGGCATTTGAATTGTAGTGAGTGTGAGTAGCCTAGAAAGCATTGCTCCCTACACAGACATAGAAACACAAGCATCCACACCTGCCATGTGTGGGAATAGAACCCCTATCAGAGTTCTATATCACACTACAGCATTATGCTATTATAGGACATGTCATGGGGTTTACTGGAGTGTTTCTTCCCCAAAGGTTTATTTCACAGTGAATGGCATCAGCAGCCTTGCCAAAGTAGGACATTTGAATTGTAGTGAGTGTGAGTAGCCTAAAAAGCAGTGCTCCATACACAGACAGAGACACACGCACACAGTTGCCACATATGGGATTAGAACTCCTACCTAACTAGTTTATCACACTACAGCAGTACACAGTTATAGGATGCACCACAGAGATTCCTGGGATACACTCTTCACAAAGGTGTATTTCACAGTGAATGACATCAACAGCCTTGCCAAAGTAGGGCATTTGAATTGTAGTGTGTGTGACTAGCCTAAAATGTATTGCTCCATACACAGACAGGGACACACACACACACAGTTGTCATATCTGGGATTAGAAGTCCTACCTAACTAGTTTATCACACTACAGCAGTACGCAGTTATAGGATGTGTGATGGAAATTACTGGGCTACACTTTTCTCAAAGGTGTATTTCAAAGTAAATGACCTCAGCAGGCTTGTCATAGTAGGGCTATGGGGAGGGCAGTGTGTGTGCATGAGCCATAACCCATTCATCTAGAGGTTGACACATCACATGCGGGCACATGCAGAGGTATATTCTGTAGGTACGTGTATACAACTGCTAGATGTCTACTTCCTTGTACAGTCATGCTGCACAGGTAGCACTTGCACAACATAGTCTGTAATGCTGACAGATACCGGTGGCTATTGTCTACAGTGAGTGACATTTACACCTCATGTGGTTGTAGCCATTTGGCTGTGTGCTGGGTGGGACAGGCCTTATGATGGCTGGCTCCTTGTCACAGTCACTCACTTCCACACATCTATGTACATCTACTTTTGGCTTATTATAGTGTGCTCTCCTTGGATATATGTGTGTATTCCTATCCACTGTGTGTGCAAAGCATGACTGCTGCATACTGAGGAGTGCATGCACTAATATCTGCAACTGCCAGATATGTATGGTCCACTGTTGTTTGCAGACATGGGCTTTATTTGTTTGTGTGAGCATGCCCAGTATGACCTTTCAGTATGTTGTTGTCTGACAAGTGTGTGAGCATGCCCAGTATGCCCTTTTGTATTGAATGTGTGGATCGATTCCAGGTAGTTTGTATTCCAGTGCAGACCTTTGTGTTGTATACCAACAGGTAGCAAACTGTTTCTGTAGGGTTTTCGCCAATCATTTAGCAATATGGGGACAAACTGTGCAGGGGACAGTGTGAACTGTAGGTGATTGTGTCTGTGCTGCTTCAGCTACATGGTACTGCTGTTAGAAGAGATATTCAGACATGCATACTGCTATACACTGTGATGTTTACTGTCCTCATGTACTGTCAGGTGGACATGCTTGCTCACAGTAATGTCTTGGGGGACAAGGGTGACTGCAGCTGTGTCTGGTATTGTGGGCAGATGCCTACATATTCATGGTAAGTTATGCCATTCTGGAGGAGGAGCTGCAGACACTTGCTGCTGGGTCTCTGTATCTGGTTCAGCACCTTGGTTCAGTGCTGACAGAGGATCCCATACTTGTACATCCATCGACATGACAGTATGGCCTCACCTTGCTGTGGCAATACCTCACAGCTCTACAGATTCACACTGGTTACCCAGAGGCAGGGACCATGAGTCAGGACATTACCCCTATTGTAGTGTACAGGCAATTATGTAGCCACTCATTTATGTGTTTGAAGCCAGGGATAGTGTGCACACACAGCTTTGTGTCAGACCTTGCACATTCCATGCTGCCCATGCTTCCACCCCCTATATTATTCTATCCTCTTCCATACATTATGCATACATTCACTGATACTTTCCCTATAGTTATCACCTCATCACAGCTGTGTTTTGGTGTTGATCCACAGTTCATGCAGTGGGACATGGTGGACATGTTACTGTGGTTTGTCCACATGGCCTTGCATATGGCTTATGTGGAGTGTGTTATGTTGTTATTTGGGTGTCCATGATATAACACTTAGTACTTGTGAGACACAGGCCTTTGGCAGAGGCCTGTGGGCCATTTGGTGTTTATGTGGGCCAGATGTGGCAGGCCGTTGCATTCTGTCAGTCCTACAGTCTCAGACCACCATACAGTACATTCCCCTGAGGTGACAGATTAGGTGTGCTAGGTGTTCATGCCAATACCTGCTATCAGTCTTGATCAGGTGGTGTGGATGCTGGCAGGGTGCTACCTATGGCTGGGGGCACACCCGCATGGGACACCTGCACTGCATGCTGCATTCGTTTGCTATTGCCATATACAGGTGAGGTCATGTTGTACCCATTACCCAAAGCAGGGATACAACCAGAGAGGTACCTGTGGGTGGTGTTTGGGTGAGCTAGGTGCATGTGTGCTATGGACACTACTTGCATCTGACACACAGATATGCATGGGGCATTCCAGTTATGCTGGCATGTGCAGGTACATCAGCTGTTTTCCAATACATCAGTCCTACCTCCTTTGTGATCTGCAAGTGTTCAGGTAGACAACACTGGTATCCCCTATTACAGGTCCAGATAATGTGAGGCATACCTGTTTGTACAATTCCAAGGGTGTGCCCATTTCACAGCTACACAATATATACTGTATGTCTGGGGTACTTTCCCCTGTGTACTGCTTGTATATCTAGCCCAACAGCCATGCCATGTCAATCTTTCAGATGGTGACACATATTACCACCATATATTTACAATGGCTTACTGCTAGTATGTGTTATACTGGTGGGAATTGTCTTAGGCACTGCAGTTGTGAGGACTTGGCCCTGTCATCAAAAGTAGTGGGCAATGGCCACCAGGTCATACCTCAACATGCATACATACTGACCACTCTCTCACAGAATATGAAACACACACCAACCTAACACACACATACCTGCATATTGTGCAAATGCTACAATCTATCCTGCTACCTTGGCCACCACTGGGTATCTGTGCTCCACTGGTATTATACCTGCACATACATGTTACTACATTTCTACATAGGGTTGTGGGGGAGGGGGGACACCTGTTTATTTCTACATTTCTACACAGAGGTTGGGAGGGAGCACACCTGACTGTAACTACATTTCTACGCTGGATTGGGGAAGGGGCACACCTGACTATTTCTACATGTCTACATATTAGTGGGGGGAGTACACCTGACTGTTACTACATTTCTACATAGGATTGGAGGGGCACACCTGACTGTTTCTACATTTCTACACAGAATTGGGGGGGGGGCACACCTGACTATTTCTACATTCCAACAAAGGATTGGGGGGCACACCTGACCGTTTCTACATTTCTACACAGGACTGGGGGGCACACCTGACTATTTCTACATCTCTACACCAGATTGGGGGGGCACACATGACTGTTTCTACATTTCTATGCAGGATTGGGGGGCACACCTGACTGTTACTACATTTCTACATAGGATGTGGGGCACACCTGACTGTTTATATATTTCTACACAGAAATGGGGGGCACACCTGACTATTTCTACATTTCTACACAGGATTGGGGGGGATAAACCTGACTGTTTCTACATTTCTACTTAGGACTAGGGGTCACACCTGACTGTTTCTACATTTCTACATACGATGGGGGGGGCACACCTGACACTTGTACACATTTGCTATGACTGTACTGGTATGTTGGCTACTCCATTTCTTTCTGTATTCTAACCTATCATGCTGACTAGAGGCATATCAGTGTACTAGAGGTCTTAATTTTGATTGACCTACGTATTCGTTTCTGACTTCCTACCCTTCAGAACTAACATCCCACTGCCTGACCTGATGTAGTCTGTCTGTGTAGGCCGGGGGGGGTGGTTACCCGTAGGCATAATTCAGAGGCCTTAGCAAAGCCTTTGTTTGTGTTTGTCTACACCTGCCCTGCTGGCTGAGACTGTTGTTGGGTATTTGAACCTCCCTGGCTGGCATGTGGCCCAGCACATTTCCTGCAGTGGGTTTTGTCACCCTGTGTAGTACTGGCTGCTGTGGTGACACCCGTATTTGTTACAGATCTCATGGTGCCACTATAGGTGTCTACTATCTGCTGGGATCCTATTCAGCCACCCGTTTCCCTTGCATGCTCACATCCATACCATAGATACAAGTGACTACACATACTACTCCAATCAGCATTCAGTAAGGGGAGTGACTTACTTTGTGGGTGTGCCATTATTGAGGATGGTACTGAGGGCTGCCTATGTCAGATATGCGTAGTACACTCCCTATACATGGTTGAGCATGGGTAGTGTCATGTTTGGAATCCCTTTTACTGTATGTGCAAGTCAGAGAGAGGTGTCATTCCCTGGGTCCCTACTGTGTCAGTGTATGTGCTATGCATTGCCTCTTTGCCAAGACCATGGCATACTGGGCACACCTCCATCTGCCTACTGGGGCAGGCTCAGGTTGTTCCTCTTTTGAGTCACTCTGTGCCTATGCAGGCTTTGGCATTGGTGGGGGGATGTGTGGCCCTGTCTTGTGCTGTTCCTGCTGCAGCTGTTTCCACTGGATCATATTTTGTAGCATGGCACATACGATGGCAATTTGGGTACATGTAGCTGGTGAGTACTGCAAGGTTCCACCAGATGTATCCAGGCACTGGAACCATGACTTGAGCATCCCAAGCACATGCTCTATTATGATTCTAATCTGTGCATTGCCTCATTATGACATTCTTGTTTGGGTGTGTGTGCATTTCTGATGGGTGTCATCAGCTATGGTTCCAGTGTGTAACCAGCATTCCCCACTAGGTGACTGTAAGGGATGACCCCACTGGCAAATCTTTGGCACAGCTGCATCAGATGCCAGATGTGGGAATTGTGATAGCTTCCAGGGCAGCCAGCACACACATTCATTATAATGCCCTGGGCATTGCACACTACCTGGCGGTTCATGGAGGTGAAGCCCTTGCGGTTGATGTAGACCCTACCCTGCTCACCAGGTGGTGCTTTGATGTGTATGTGCGTGCAGTCTATAGCACCCACCACCTCAGGGTATTCTGCTATTTGGTGGAAGAGATCCATATTGCTGGCCAACACCTCATGGGTGTTGAGAAAATATACGTGCTCACCGGCATGTGCTGACATGGCATCCAGGAACTGATGGAATACTCTGGATGCTGATGCCTGTGAAATCACCATGATATCCCCAGTTGGGCTTTGGAAGGTACCTGTAGCTAGTATTCCTAGGCCTACACATACCTTGGTATCTACTGGGATGGGTTCTCCTCTGTTAATTCTGTGTGTCAGGCATGGCCGACACAGCTCAACAATTTGCTGTAAGAGGTCCCTGTCCACCCTATAGCTCTCCACTATCTCTAGCTCATGTAGCCCCTAGTAGGTTGCCCTGGGTCTGTACACTCTTCTCCGTCTTCTCACTGTGGGTTGGTCGACAGCATTCTCATCCTCACCACCCTCAGCCTCTTCCACATGTATGATAGCTGCTGCAGCCCCTATCATTTTGTTGTTTTGTTTGTTAAAAGTTCCCCACTTGCATACACCAGTGGTGCAGAGTATGGGAAAAAACAGAGAGAAAGGTGTTTGCATAGTTTATAGTAATGTTCTGGGCTAGGCTGGTCTGCTGCCTGTGTAATTGGCTGATTCTGATACATTTCACCTGCCAGCTATGCTAGTTCTCCTAGATTACCTTCCTACTGCTGTTTTCCCTTCCCATTGCCTTCCTATTTGAGCCCGGGGGCGCGCCGCACAAACAGAGTGCTAAAATGTGCACAGAGCTGCTATTTCCTTGTTTACTTTTTTTTTTCCTTTAAAACCCGGTGTGTGGTGCGCACACCTGCTTAGGCAATGTAAAGCGTGCTAGGCAGCCTCAGACACACACCCTTGCTTAGCTCTGCTAAGCTAGGAGCAAGCCTGAGCCACAGGGCTCCAATCCACTTACAGTATGCCTGACACCCCCTCATGATGTCAGCTAACTCCTAGGCTTGCACCAAGCTATTCCTGCTCTTACACTGTTGGGTGCTGACTAGCATGCAGGGGAAATCTGGGATTCAGTATCATTCCCCTCATTTGCATAGGTTTGCCTGCTAATGCCTAGTTACATGTCCCACACTGAGCCAACTCCCTTAGCAATCACTATTCACTGGCCATGTTGTCTTCTGCCTGCCATTGAGTATAATGGAAAAATAGAGATTTTAGTTAGAATGCTTATTTTTTTTTTATATTTTCCCCCGATCCCGTTTGCACATCGCTGCCCTATGTTTAAACAGCCAAGATCAGCTAAAAAAAAATAAAAGTTGATTTTTTTTTATTTTTGCAAGTGTTTTCCATGCCAATGGCCTTATATTGAGAATTGGCATGCTTTCTACATGATAGCCACCCTTTATTTGGAGCTGTCATGGCTCCGTTTTGTAATTTGCAGAAATGTATTCTGTTACTGGCGGAGTACATTTCTGTAGATTACACTAGTTCTGCACGACCGGTTTACATCTTCCTGGATTGCAAATTCACCTCATTTGCATGGGTTTCTCCTGCAAATGGGGTAATTTGCATACAGGGGCTGAGTCCATGCAGGACTAGTGCAGGAGCGCTCATGCATGCCCCTACAGGTTATTCCTGGATCACACAGCAGACATATTGCCTGCTGGAGCTCCTGCACTAGTCCTGCACGCCATGCAGGGCTTGCAGAATCCAAGGGTTTGTCAAAAAAAATGTGTTGATAAATTGGGTAGAGATAAAAAGTGTGTTAGATAAAGTGAAATAAATCATGTTACATATATATATATATATATATATATATATATATATATATATTTATCTATATATATATATATATATGTGTGTGTGTGTTTATATATATATATATATATATGTGTGTGTGTGTTTACATATATATATATATATATAATGTTGAAATGTATACTTCAGTAACAGGGTATAGCTTTAAATGTAATTTTGCAGGAATTATGTATACTTTGTGGTTTACATTGAAGTTTCTTTATGTTTTTCTTTTTGCTGCATGAATGTTGCTTAATTACTCAGCACTGTTTGACTTTACAAATGCTAACTCCCTTTTACAAATAGTTAACCATCCTGCAAGGGGCCTTAGTACCCTGGATCTTGTCCTCACAAATATATCTACTTCCTGCATAACTCCACATATATCATTATCCCTTGTTAAACCAGATGATAAATAAGTGACCTTTTTTTTTCAAACTCTAAATGCCTCTATGTTTAGGAACTTCTCAAAAGCAAATCATCTTCAGTTGCTTGATGACCTAAATAAATTTTGTTGTAATCCTTCTTTAGTGGATCCCATTGCTAAAAGTGTTGCCTGTATCTCTGACTGACACTTAAATAACTGCATTGATAGGTCCAACTCTATCTGAAAAAATATAGGGAGAATTTTAAGTATGAATACCTGTAGTGGTATATCTATCTATCTATATAAATATATATATATATATATATATATATATATATATATATATATATATATATATATATCTTCTTCTTTTGGCGTTTTCCCGGTTATGGGTCACCACAGTGGATCACCTGTCCACTCATGATTGGCAGTGAAGTTTTACGGTGTCGAGTTGCCAACCCGGTGCCCAACCTTCCACAGAAGGAACACACATGCACGCACTCACACCCAGGGCCAATTTAGAGTGTCCAATCCACCTACAGCATGTCTATGGCATGTGGGAAGAAACTGGAGCATCCGGAGAAAACCCATGCAACCACAGGGAGGACATGCAGACTCCGCACAGAAGGCACCCCAGCTGAGGATCGAACCAGAGAACCTCTTGCTGTGAGCACCATGGCCGCCTAAAGATATATATATATATATATATATATATATATATATATATATATATATATATATATATATATATATACACACACACACACACATATATATTTGTATACATTTTGCAACAGATGAAAGAAATTATCTAATGCCTATAAGAGGCAAAGCATAGCTATGGTGGGGAGAAAGCATCCAGGTGTTAAGGTACATGATTGCCAGTTGATGAATGTTGATAATGTAATTATGATAAGGACTGAAATGCTTGTTTGTTTGTTTTGTTTGTTTTGTTTTTAGTATTTGATGGGTATGCACTAGATGAGCTTGCTATACCTCTCATAAGAGGGCTCATTCTACCTACATTAACAGCACACCAAAGCAAACTACTAAAGATCTTAAGGAAATCATTGTGAAGATTGAAGCTAAGTATGAACTTAAAATAGTCACTAAAACTGAAGATAATTTTAAAATTTTAAGTATGTCAGGATATTAAGAACTAACACCCCACAATGATCAGAGTTAATCCACAATAATACTTTCTGCTCTTGACCCAAAGGAAATAGCTTATATTCTAATTGACAAATTTAGAGCAAATTTTATTCCGCTCACAATTATAACCATTCCATAGATTCAACAGTCACAGCCACCTCCTTTAATTACAATGGTCCACATCTCCTAAGCCCTCTCAAAAGTTAAAATACCTCCTCATAGGTCCAGATGATATATCAAGCTGTGTTATTATGAATACCAAATGTCACCTTTCTGAATCTCTTTATAATCTCTTTAGTCTATGGCTCATCACTGATTACAATCCTAAAACCAGAAAAACAGCCATTCTTATGCCATTACACAAGGGTTGCCCATCCACAGATGCTGGTTAACAATAGACCTATTAGTCTCATTAGCCTCATATGTAAAGCTATGGAACATATTATATTAGACCTCATTAATCTGAACATTGAAAATATCTTAACCCTGGACTCTCATCAATTTGTCTTTGTCAAAGAAAGGTCCTGCCAGTTTAGCTTTATTAATTTCCTTAAAAGTCTCTGAAGCATTTTATATCAATTGCACAGTATATACAGCATATTTGTATCTGACAAAGGCTTTTGACACTATTCCTCATGCAGGCATTATTGACTGACTTGAAATCTGATTATAAATCCTTATGTTGTACAGAGGATAACTAAATTTTTTGACGTGACCCTTATGGTCAGAGTGACAGGTGTCACTTCTGAAAGCAAAAAAAGATACAGTGGTGCACCACAAGTCTCCGTATTGGACCCTTTATGTTTTGGCATCTTTTTCTCAAACCATCAGCCCAACATTCCTGGACTATGGTTATATAAGTTTGCACATCACTGAAAACTGGGTAAATTGTTTAGACTGCCACTGACTCACAGTTGCCTCCATCATGGATTATACCATGTTAACAGTGAGTGCAAGGACAATGATCTCAAATGAAACATGACAAAATGTAATATAGTTCACTTTGGTAAACAAAACATTTTAACACACCATATAAGTGAAAAATCCTTCCAGTCAGACACTGTTTTAAGGGTTCTTGACACTCTTGTTGATAATTCCTTATCTTTTGATCTTATGTGTCTCTGCAGTACCTCAGAATGTCTTCTTTATGGCTTATTTAGTTTACAAAGGCATCTCCACTAGACCCAAAAAGTCTTAGTGCCCCTTTACTCATATATCATGATCCCTGCTATTGAATATAATTTCCTTTTTGGCACATATTTTGCTAAACACATCAGTCAACTTGACAGACATCAAGGATTCATAACTAAACAAACCAGGAGCCCCAAAATCTTAGTTATCACAATACACTTGCAGTCATGTCTCTCTCATTTTGTTATAGACTCCTCCATGAGGATCTGTGTCTGGCCTTTCTAACCATGAAAGTTCCAGCAATCTTTGACCTCTTATTCCTTCAAAAAACAAATGGTTCCTTAAATACTTAGTTAAAAGAACTAAACCTCTATCAACAGATAAATAAATTATGATATGATAGATTCATATCCTAATGTATCCTCCACTTCAAGAACAAACTTCCATTACATTTTCAAGCAGAGTAGCACCCTTGCAACTTTCAAGGTACATCTGGATGGAAAGCATCAAGTTTTCTCCTGGTCTATTTTGTGTTGCCTTCCTTGAGGCTGGAAGGATCTTTTGCATATGTTTACTGTCTAGGTTCATAATGATCTGTAGACTAATTGCCTAGTACTTCTTTATGAACCTATGAAGCAGTAGTGATGGGTCTTTATCACTTTATCGAAGACCCTATTTAGCAAATCGCAATTTGTCGAACCCACTTAATCAAAAACTAACTCCACTGAAAGATTGCTTTGGTGAATCTTTTCCCTGGGAAACAAATTAGTAAACCAACTACCAACCAGCCCAAAAACTACAAAATTTAGAACCCAGCAAAGTGTCCCCCACACCCCCAACTCCAACATCGCACTACAGTGGGGGAAAGGGCAAAATCCTGATGATGGCCAAGTACTTTCTTTCCCAGGGAAAAAATTCACTGAAGAGATCCTTTGGTGAAGTTAGCATTCAATTAAATGGGTTTGAAAAATAGAGATTCCCTAAATAGGGTCTTCAATAAAATGATATAGACCTGTAGTGAAAACAAAACTATGTACACCAGGTCACTAGCTCACATAAATATTTTTTTTAATCAAAGCCCTTTATCAGCACACTGAGGATATGAGTGTGGGTGTTGTACTGTGTGAATGCATGACGTGAACGCTTGATTTCCTCCTACAAAATGCTTATCTGAAGTGTAGCACTATCAGTTCTCCTGACTGCGCTTGCATACTTATCTTCCCTGCACTTTCCTCCTCACTGTGGAAACATACTTTCTTCTTCCTCACAAAATGCCCTTACTACTTGCCAACACAAATATGTCTGCATGGCCACCACCCGTATCAACTTTTCTTATATACACCAGTTCAAAAATAAAATTCCCTCACTCCCAAACCAAATTAAATGACATCCATCATATTAAAATGTATACATAAGCGATTACACACTTAACCCCACCTGCCAAATCTACTACTCTCAGGTGACCCCAGTTCCAACCACCATCTTATTCAACATTTCTACAACACCCAACAAATTATACTGGATTACTCCTGTTCAATATCAACCTCTGAAGTATCTGCAGCAAACTGTCTGAGGTACATGCCTGGATTGCCCATCAACTACCTGACATGATTATAGTCACAGAAACATGTCCACACCAGGAAATTGATGATGAAGAAGTGGTTCTCTCAGACTATAACATCCTTAGACTAGATAAAGAAAATTTAAAAACAGGTGGGGTAGCCATAATATATAAACGAACACACAACATCTGTATTTGTACAACTACCCCACACCATTTATTAGAAATGCTGCCCCCCCCCCCACTATTGAAAATGCTGAAATCCTGATGGCTAATCTAAAAATAAGCATATAAACATTCAAAAATGCATTACAATAACAAGAGTTTATATCCCCCAAGGAAATAACATTGACACAGCTTAGGAATTCCTCTTTTGGATTTCCAGCAATAATTTTCAAGAAATCATTACACTTTAATATTGATTGGCTAACAGTAAAAAAAAATGATCATCTGGCAAAAACATCAACTTCTGTGGGTTTACCCAACTTTAGACACCTCAACAAGATATAACAAAAATAGCAGCAAAGTACACTGGACTGGATCCACATAAACACCACAACTAAGATTACTTCCACCATTTCCCTCATAAAAAATCAAACTGACCACCTACTCTTATTTTTTGTATGAAATAACATACCCATCTGAAAAACTCATCACTTTAGCCTATTTTACAGCACAACCAAATTTGATAGAGATACCTTTACTAGTAACTAAACATCAATCAAATGGAAACAACTAAAAACACTACCACTAGACAAAGTTGTACCCTTATTCAATATCACTTTCCTTGGTATATTCAACAAACGCGCCTCAGTTAGAACTAAAAGAGTTAAATTCATCCCAGCTCCTTAGTTAAGCAAACAAACAAATATGATAATGATAAATAGAGAAAAAGCATAGAGATACTAGAAACAGAACAATATTGAATCCAATCTAGAAACTAAAACAAAAATAACATCAAATTTGAGAAAAGGTCTTATTATACTAATCTACAAAGCTCAAGCCAAACCAGGTCTTAAATTTTATGGTCATCAATAAACAAAATCATTTACACTGGCCATACTGTTCAACCAACTGTCAACAACACCCAACCATTAGGAGAGTGTAGCTAGCCAATGCAACATTTTCTTAATTTAAACAGTAGTTTCACTCATAAAAGACACAACCTCCACCTTTTACCTTTACGAGATCTTCCCACCCAAGGAAAGATGTCCCTTGAACCTTTACAAACTTCCATCATCAAAAAACTCCCCCTCAAACTAAAGGCAACAACACTCGCCCTAACAATCTTCCAGCCAAATATATTAAACTAGCAACAGATGTCTTAGCATACTCAGTATCTATCTTAATCACCAATTCTATCTATGCTCCTCTACTGTGGAAGAAGTTTTGCATTTTGCCAATTAATAAAAGTGGGAAATCAACAGACCTAACTATTTATTGGCCCAGTGCTATCTTCTCCCATTTATCCAAAATTCTAGTAAAATGTATTCATCATCAACTACTAAACTTTGTGCTTGACAATAATCTCTCTCCTACTCAACACAGCTTTCATCCATACCACAGTACCAGTTCAGTACTCCTCAGATTCTGTACTTCTAATAACCTACACTGGTAACCTTGTTATCAGCAATATTCCTTTATCTGTCCAAAGCCTTTAATACCATGTCTCATCCCAAACTTCTTTACTGACTCTCCTCCCTTGGTCTATTCAGAACATCTTTCTAATGGTTCTCTAGTTATTTCCATGACAGACAACAAGCAGTCAGATGGAACACTGACATCTCCTCCTTTCTTCCTATATCTTTAGGGTTCCACCAAGGCTCCATCCTAGGCCCACTCTTATTTAATATTTTCATTAATGATGTACACAAACCATCAAGCTGGTCTCAGTCATACAGTATGCTGATGACTCAACATTCATCTGTGTAAATAAATCCATCAAAAATCTTCAACCACTTACTCAGGATCCCTCTTCTCTGTGGAGAAATGACTCAACAGTTCTCAACTGCCATTGAAACCCTAAAAAACAAAATACTCTTCTTTACTCCCAAACCATTCTGCAGCAACAAATCCAGCTTCACCTTAACTTCTTCCAATAACACTACAACTGACACAGTTTCACACGCCAAGCTACTAGACAAAAACATGAAATTTCATCTCCTTGTAAAAGAAGCAGTCAAAAATATCCATAAAACTGTGAAATCTCCAATAGGATTAAGCCTTATTTAACTGAAGTGTTCAAGTGTACATAGCGACAGCATATCTATTCCCAGCCCTTCACTATGTAGTCTCCATTCTTATCAGTCTGCAAGCTACCCAATGAAACTATTTTAGCAGTGCTGTAACAAAATAGCTAGCCAGCCACATAGCTCACATCATTACTTTGAACTCCCTCACTGCTTGTCTTACTCCCGAAAGTTGCCCAGGGCTGCCCAGTATTTTTCTTCAATATATACCTAATAGACAACTATGTTCAACTGATAAAAAATTACTAAGTGTGACCAAATCCAACAGGCAACTCACTTTTCTCATGCTACATCTCCAGAATGTGGAATAACATTCTACTCCATCAAAGCCCATTGACAACACTTAAATCCTTTAAACATAATCTAAAGCTACATCTAATGGATACTTGGTCTAAACCTTGCTCCACCCCTGGCTAGATTAATTGACTTTCTCTCTCAATACTACTTAACTCTAGCTACTAGAAATCTATTATACCTGGTCCTGCTCTTACTCTGCCTCCAGCTAGTATAATATAGCAATAACCCACGCCTGGGTGTGGGTAATGCTAAATTTACCCACGGTTGGCATGGTTTGGTCCCGAGGGCGAAGCCCGAGGGACCAAACAAAGCCAACCGTGGGTAAATTTAGCATTACCCACACCCAGAAGTGGGTTATTGCTATTATACCATGACATTATTTAAGAAAAGAAACTATTACTTTTCTTAAATAATGGCATAGTATAATGCCTGTTTACTGCCCTTCCGCAGATGTCTTGGCATCCGCGGCAGTTCTGATGTACTGGCGCCTGCGCAGTACATCAGAGTTGTATAAAGCAACGGAGAAAGCAAGATCTCCGTTGCTTTTAGTGTCTCGCTATGTTAAATGAGTTTAACATAGCGAGACAGTTTTAAAATAAGCAACGGACATCTCCGTTGCTTATTTTAAAACTGTCTCGCTATGTTAAACTCATTTAACATAGCGAGACACTAAAAGCAACGGAGATCTTGCTTTCCGTTGCTTTTAACACTGCCTCGCTATGTTAAATGGGTTTAACATAGCGAGACAGCTTTAAAATAAGCAACGGAGATCTCCGTTGCTTATTTTAAAGCTGTCTCGCTATGTTAAACCCATTTAACATAGCGAGACAGTGTTTAAAGAGTTATACTAATGGAAAAGTCCGGCGACGGACCTTTTCCATTAGTATAACTCGATTTACAACGGGCACGCTGGCCAATCAGCATGCACATTTTGGGGATCATGGTATAATATAGCAATAACTTACGCCTGGGGGTAATGCTAATTACCCACGGTTGGCGTGGTTTGGTCCCGAGCGAAGCCCGAGGACCAAACAAAGCCAACCGTGGGTAAATTTAGCATTACCCACACCCAGAAGTGGGTTATTGCTATTATACATGACATTATTTAAGAAAAGAAACTGTTACTTTTCTTAAATAATGGCATAGTATAATGCCTGTTTACTGCCCTTCCACAGATGTCTTGGCATCCGCGGCAGTTTTGATGTACCGCGCCGCGCAGTACATCAGAGTTGTGGCAAAGCAACGGAGAAAGCAAGATCTCCGTTGCTTTTTTTAGTGTCTCGCTATGTTAAATGAGTTTAACATAGCGAGACAGTTTTAAAATAAGCAACGGACATCTCCGCTGCTTATTTTAAAACTGTATAACTATGTTAAACTCATTTAACATAGCGAGACACTAAAAAAGCAACGGAGATCTTGCTTTCTCCGTTGCTTTTTTTTTAAACACTGCCTCGCTATGTTAAATGGGTTTAACATAGCGAGACAGCTTTAAAATAAGCAACGGAGATCTCCGTTGCTTATTTTAAAGCTGTCTCGCCATGTTAAACCCATTTAACATAGCGAGACAGTGTTTAAAGAGTTATACTAATGGAAAAAGTCCGGCGACCAGACCTTTTCCATTAGTATAACTCGATTACAACGGGCACGCTGGCCAATCAGCGCACGCTTTGGGGATCATGGTATAATATAGCAATAACCACGCTGGTGGGTAATGCTAAATTACCCACGGTTGGCGTGGTTTGGTCCCGAGGCGGCCCGAGGACCAAAGAAAGCCAACCGTGGGTAAATTTAGCATTACCCACACCCAGAAGTGGGTTATTGCTATTATACTATGACATTATTTAAGAAAAGAAACTATTACTTTTCTTAAATAATGGCATAGTATAATGCCTGTTTACTGCCCTTCCACAGATGTCTTGGCATCCGCGGCAGTTCTGATGTACTGCGCGCCTGCGCAGTACATCAGAGTTGTGGCAAGCAACGGAGAAAGCAAGATCTCCGTTGCTTTTATGTCTCGCTATGTTAAATGAGTTTAACATAGCGAGACAGTTTTAAAATAAGCAACGGACATCTCCGTTGCTTATTTTAAAACTGTCTCGGTATGTTAAACTCATTTAACATAGAGAGACACTAAAAAGCAACGGAGATCTTGCTTTTCCATTGCTTTTAACATCTGCTCGCTATGTTAAATGGGTTTAACATAGCGAGACAGCTTTAAAATAAGCAACGGAGATCTCCGTTGCTTATTTTAAAGCTGTCTCGCTATGTTAAACCCATTTAACATAGCGAGACAGTGTTTAAAGAGTTATACTAATGGAAAAAAGTCCGGGCGACCGGACCTTTTTCCATTAGTATAACTCGATTTACAACGGGCACGCTGGCCAATCAGCGTGCACGTTTTGGGGGGATCATGGTATAATATACTTTTCTCCCTTGATACTACCATATCTATACCCTTTCTACATATTTAGAATCAAGTGAGCCAAATATGTAATATCAGCCATTGCACCTTTGTCCTTTCCCGACTATGCCTAACTGCACTGTGATATGCCCTGCCTATATAATTAACTTAAGTACTACTTCACAGTTACAGTTTATGTTTAATCTACTATGTGTCATATTGAATCTACTAGATAAGGCATATGTTGTCAGCCTCACTTATTTCTTCATTGCTCATGCATATGATATTATTGAACTTATAGATGGAACTTTTCTCTTTGGGCCTCCACTAAAAAGGGTCACTTCCCAGCCAGACCAGCTTGGTAAATAAATATAAATAAATACATTTAAATTGAAAAGTGCTTACTTTTTAATGTTTAGCTGCTTTTTTATTTTATTAGCTTAAAAATGAAGATGTCTGCAATGTCCACAACCCAAACAGCTGGCTTGGAAAACCATGCTGGTTTCCTAACAAATTAGAAAAATAAAAGATTGCCATCAAAGTAAAGGTTTTCTAAAAGAATGAGCTGCATGGTATTTTGTATATTCTTGCAAGGGCTCCCTACTGGAATTTTGGGGCTTATCACTGTGTGTTACTGAACTTTACGGTGGGAGACACAAA
>NC_056725.1:364968908-365031408 GCF_019279795.1 Protopterus annectens
CTTTCCCATGCATTAACAGCCAGTTGTGTAACTACATTTATAAACATATATTTTTTTTCAAACTGTAATAAGCAGATTTATAGATTAATAGATGGGCAATTTACATAGGACCATAGGAGATTACTAGGCTAATGTCTCTGGTGCCCTTACAAGCCTAGCCAAGAGTTTATCCCCAGAAAAGAAACCACAATCAGCACCTGTCATCTCTGTCAATAAGGGACACAGGTGGAACCCCTGGGACAAATTTGTGGCTGCCCATCCACTCGTCAAGGTTGCGCTTGAAGAGGGTCAGCGACGGACTTTGCTGGACGTGTATGGGGAGTCTATTCCAGAGATGGGGCAGCCTCCGGCAGATAAACCTGTCTCTCCAGCAGGTTTTGTTGATGTCACTTATTAGATTTAAGCCTTTTGATTGGGTACTATATGACGAGTTAGACTTACGGATATGGAGCATCTCTAGTAGATCAGGGTCTGAGATTGCCTTGCAGGCGAGACACAGGTCACTTCTGAGCAATCTGTATGATACAGAGTAGAGTGATAGTGATTTGAGCCTGTCCACATAGGACAGGTGTTGGAGGCCATGGATTTTCTTTGTAAGGTATTTCTGTGGACTTTCCAGTTGGTGCCGGTGTTTGGAGAGGTACATACCAAACAGGGCATTGTACTCAATTATTGGCCTAATGAGGGAGGAGTATAGATAGGTAATAACCTCCTTTTTTCTGGATGCAATCCCTTTACTTATGAGATGAACCAAGTAAAAGGCTTTGCTGACCACCGCTGCTACATGATGGTCAAATGTGAGATTGTTGTCAACTTGTGTACCCAGGTCTCTTACCACAGGTTGTGTGCTTAGGGGGTTGCCACTAATGTAGTAATCAGTAGGGGTTGTGTTTTTGCTGAATGGTATGATAATACATTTTTTTGCATTTAACTTAAGGCCATGACTTTGGCACATTTAAGACTTTTGCAGGTTATGATTCTAAAAATGTAATATATATATATATATATATATATATATATATATATATATATATATTGCAATATATATGACATGTGAAACATATTATGTTGAAAGTCCAACAGGAAATTAAAGGAACACATTTCTGATCATTTATCAGACATTGGGGGCATACTGATATAAATGTGTTATATAGACATATTAATGGGGTCTATATTACATATCTGAACATTTAAATGTTCGAATCGCTAAAGATCGACCTTTAGTGATCGAACATTCAAATGTTCGAATATGTAAGAAAACAATAAAAAATGAAAAAGGAAATTATTTAAGCAAGGGGGCAAGCACCCCTGCACCCCCCAAGTGGAACATTTAAATACACCCCCCCATATCTGAACATTTAAATGTTCGAATCGCTAAAGATCGACCTTTAGCAATCGAACATTCAAATGTTTGAATATGTAAGAAAACAATAAAAAAAAAGAAAAGGGTTTAAGCAGGGGGGCAAGCCCCCCAAGCCCCCCCACACCCTCCCTACTTAAATATACCAACTCCGAGATCACACTTCAGTGCACTACAGTGAGGAAATGGGAAATTTTCCATTCCTTACACTGTAGCGTGATCTTGGAGTTGGTATATTTAAGTAGCGGGGGTGTGGGGGTCGCAGCCCCCCATGTGAGGGGTGCAGGGGGGCTTGCCCCTCTGCTTACACCCTTTATATATTTTTTTCCTTTTGTTTTTTTTTTTTTTTAATTTTTATTAATATTAGAGCATTTACATGTTCGATCACTAAAGGTCAATCTTTAGCAATTCGAACATTTAAGCTTTGGATATGTAATATAGACCCTATTAATGAAGTTGCAGAGGCTCATTATTTTAATGTTGCTGTTCTGCAGGTTATTAATGAAAGACTGAAGGGGTTGATACTGTAATGAAAGCAGAGAATATTAACAGCAAATGATTTCATTAAACCTGTGCCAGAGGCTAAGCAGTATAGGAAATAAGTTTATGTACCATTTAATTTTATACATCATGTGATTTTTGGATAATGTATTTAAGTCATCTGATTAATGGTGGTCCTCTATATTTTGCCTGATTAAGCATTTTTGACACTTTTTTTTTTTGTATTAATGTGACTTATTGGTTGTTCCTGAGTGGGCTTTTCTTCTATTGTCTACGGATAACATGACAGGCACTTGGGTAGTTTGTAATCTGTTAATAGAAGACCTGTGACTGATAATTCAACAAGATGTTGTACACGGACGGGCTGCATATTTTTCTGTATATCCTGTGGCTGCTACCTGAAGACATGTGCCAGTGACACAACTGGTAGCCTATATTAAGAATATGTAAAATAGTTACTAGTTTTGTGTAGAAATAATTGCATGGAGAATATGGTAGTATATTATGAGAGAAGTGTTTATACACTTTAGAATAGTTTCTAGGTGTATATTGAAATAGCTGTGCAGAGAACAAGCTGGAAGGTTGTGGGAAAAGTGTTTATAGACCTTAGAACACTAATGATTATTTTAAACTCTTTGAATTCAAGATGTAAATGTTAAAGTCTATTAAAATTGATTTCTGGAAGCTAGCTGGACATATGTACAGAGCATGTATGTTAGTTTTTATAGTCCAGTTGAAATGCATTTAATGATATAAAATTTCAAACAGATTTGTACTAATATAAATATTAAATATTATTAATGTGAGCTAGAAAATGTTTTTCTGTACCACTGAATTTAGGATGATTAAATCTTAATATTATGTATCATGAATGTCTACTTATAGTTACAACATGCATCAGTCAATGTTAAGTATTTGCTGTGTTACAGTTTTCTGGTTTGGAAGACCAGAATGCACAGGTTGGCATTTATGTTTGTTTATTTTAACTTGAAAAGATTTTAATAAAGACAATTATTTAAAACAAATCTCGAGAAGGTGTCACTGTGATATGTTTTCCTAAAATGGTATCTTTTGTTCTCAGCAAAAAGAATGAATAATAAATAAAAAAATGCCATCACAGGGTATAATAGTCAAGCAAAAAACCTGACAGAATGGATAAAGAGTCTGGTTACTGTTGTAAAGTCAGATAAAATAAGGATTTGCATCGGTCCACAAAACGTAAACAAATTGGTCAAAAGGGTCACTGATCAATGAAGATGTTAGAATAGTAACAAGAATAACTGATATCAAATATTTATAGTCTTAGAGATAAACCAGGGCTTTTGAAAAATAAAACTGGATAGAACTAATTCAAAGTGGTGTACATGTAATACTGCTTTAGACAAATACTTATTTCTGGGGTTACATTTTGGGATATCTTTGATACTAAAAAGAATTTAAAAGGAAAGTTCCTGAAGTAACAGAAGGTTATAAGGTGACTGTGTTTTAGAGATCATAGTTGATTTGCTTGTTTTAAGTGTTATCAAACTAGACTCTTGAAAGAGGATTATTGAGCTACTGGGCAGATTGAGCTAAACAGCTCTAAAACTCGATAAGGTGAAATGTGTAGTTTGTGTACCTTATCTCAGATATATGGGTTATAGTCAACTTTTAAGAGTATAAAATCTGATGTTCAGATATGTAATGGCATTACCAACACAACAAAACTGTAGGACAAGCCTGGTCTCATGCAATTTCCATAAATAGATTTTTTTTCAAAGTTTATTCATAACCTATCAGGTATATGATAGTCAGCTAGGGAGCTAGTTGAGTACATTATGTTTTTGTTCTCTTAAGAGAACGTTAAAAGCTTCAGTGTTGAAAAAGGTTGTCACTCAAGCTCCAAGTATGATGCCTCCCAACCAGTCACATTGCACGTTAATGGCAATCAGTCAGGTCTAGGTACAGTAGTGTTTCAAAAAGATAGAGAAATTATATACAGGTGTAAATTTTTGAGGCAACCATAAACAAGATATGCATAGTTAGAAAAAAATTAAATCTTGGCATCCATAAATTATGTCAAAATTCCATGACTAAATGCATGCCAATACTGTTATAGTAAACCTGTGCAAAATGTGTTTAAGAATGTTATGTTTAAGGTATCAGCTACACTCCAGAAAATCTTAATGAACTTATAAAGTTGCGTCTGTATTTTTTTTTTCTTTTGTTGGGGTGTGTCTAGTTGAAGCTGCAAAACAACAACAAAAATTGAGTCCTACATGGGAGACTGCTTCTGTACTCTCCCTTATGTATAGATACTAACTACATGGCTGCACAACCACAAAAAAAAAATAAAAACCTAAAATCTTTCCCTCACAGGTGGTACACTAATAGAAACTTTGCCAGTCATTCTCAATGCCAATACAAAAAATAGTGTTAAGTGGATTACAGCTTCATCTGTTTCATACTTGTCAAAGGGAAGTAAAGCCTAAAAATATCACTTAGGGTACAATACAAATCTGGTAAACAAATACATATTTCTGATACTTTAGGTATTGGATTCCTGCAAGAATAAAAGTAGACTTGTTTGAATGTGATTTTGAAGTCCATTAGTTACAATCCAGTTTTCTATCTCCTTAGATAAGCCCAATGAGCTGAACAATGTGTGATAAAGGCTGTGCAGATGAAATAGTTAAAAGGCATAGTCATGACTCAAAGCCCTGTCATTATACTCGGCATCCTACAGGCTGCTAAGAGTGACCTGTGTCTGGTATATACAAGACATCCTCCAACCCATTACTGATGGATTTACTGCACGTAAGCAAGTCAAATGGTATAAGAAGATCCCTTGTGTAAAGTAAGTGCCTTTCCATTGTAACATTTGTTGGGGGGATTACACATTTCTCTAAATGTAAGTTTTAAGCACTCAGGGGTCCTCCCTTGACTCAGCCAGTACACCAATATGATGGTCTTCCCACCTCCTGCAAAGACACCAGGTGCAAACACAAATTAATGCTACCTTTCAACGGCTTCTGACCCAGCTAAATTAAGTAAAATAAATGCCTGTGTACAGTCATCTTTATCAGAAAATGCAGCCTGTATGAAAATGTTGTACACTTGCTCAAACACTCTCCAGTTCTCTGCAATATTATTGGCAAACACAAGTGCAATGGGTTTTTGAAATCCATCAGCTATGCCCATAAAGTATGCACAAACACACTGAAAATATGGCCCTTGTAATTATGTATGAACAAAATGTTCTGTGAGCTTGGAATAATATTCAAATGCACAATAAACTCTTCAAAATACTGTACTTTGCAAAATATGCTCTGTAATGGGTGTATGTTGTGAAATAACTACTGTAATACTGCACAAACATGCAAATACTTTATACAATTCTGATAACTCGGATATCTTTAATTAATACAAAAAATGCAGTCATTTCCTCTTATTTTATTCATTTTTTTGCAATTCGGACTTTATCTCATACATTTCTCTAGTAAATTGAATATTTTTATCAATATCAGACATATTGGTTTATTCGAATACTGTTTAAAGCATTCTGTATGCCTCATTTCATATTTTGTGAATAACAAATTATTTGAGCAAGTTTTAACATCTGAAATTCTTTTCTGACCTCATTTACAAATTATACATGCAGTAGGGGTGATCCAGTCCAGTATATTCCTCCAATACCAACTGGGTGGTTCTCAGACTTAAACTGAAGAATCTGGAGCTCTTTCTGGCAATGAATTATTTTCACTATGCTTACCTTAACCTCAAGTCCTTTAGACATGCCGCTTCTAACACCATGTCACTCGTCCCTCTCTAACACAGATGACAAGCAGGTGAGGTATTTCATTTAGATGCTTTAATACACAGAAATACATCAGGATGGATAGCAGCATCATAAAATATAAATAAACTGATTAACAGACAGACCTTACAGACATACATGCTTACATCTCAACAGCTTACTACAAAATGACAGTCAGGCTCGCACGTTTTCAGTATTTATATACTTATGCAAGCCTTTGGATAGCTTCTTAAAGGTACATACACACACATTGATCTACAGATGTCACTTATACTCTTTTTTTTTTCTGCCCAGTATTCAATGTATCACCATGAGAACTCATAACTGTGGCAAATGTTAAGATGTGGGTGATGAAACATATCATAGACACAACATTACACTATGAAATTATGCGAGATGCATCTGGAATCAAACCATTGATGCTATGGGCAAAATAATCTTCAGTCAAGAGATTTATGTCAACACTTCACATAGGAAGTTGCACTTTATCACATCCAGCAATTTTAAGAACTGTCAGAGTAGCTGTTTCAAAGTAGTGCTGGTAACTCTGTTTTAAATCTGTATTCCTCTAGTGCAATGAGTTTAATCAGTATTGTGTTTAGATAACCCGACTAGTGTGGCTGATGGCAAAAACTCACCAGGTTTGCCATAGGACATGAACAGCCATCCAACACAGCTCAGCAGTGGTGCACTATTCCAAACTCCACACAAATGCAGAGGACAAAAAGTGAAGGCTTTTTATGGGCCATTTTTAGCCATATGTGTTGTGTGTGATTATATTTCTGACCAGATTAAACATGTGAAAATTGGGTTGATAGAACAGAGGTGAAATGGGAAGGCAAGAAGAGGGAAGAACAAATGAGAAGCAATGCAGACATTTGCAGGAAAAAACTGGGAGAGAACCATAGATATCCACTTCTTCACCACAAATAATGTACACAGGTGGACAAAAGTTGATGAAATTGGATTGTCATCACAAGACGGATGGATGACAGCGATGCAATGATTTTGTATAGCCAATTGGACTAAATCAAGTGTGTTGAAAAGACACATATGCGGAGTAAAGAGCTATACATGGGAAAATGTTATTTTCAAAAAGAGAGGAACATTGGGGAAAGGACATTGGAATGTGAGGGTCAGGTAGGTGAGAAAGCAGGTGCAGGCAAACAGGGCATACAAGACAGACACAGAGATAGTATTAGACACACAAATTTTGGGGACACTATGATTAGGAATAGGTAGGGATATCAGAAGCGTATGCCAGTCAAGCATGGAAACAGTGAGAGTCTAGTCCTCACTAAGGTTGCCACCTTTCTATGTCGCTTAACTTGACTAAAAACACACACCTTACACTACCCACATCTCTACCTCTGTCCTCCCATTTCCCCAACCACCCACCCATTTTCTGGGCCCTTTTATGATGTCACTACATATGTCATTAATATGTGGAACACCTTATTTTGGTTTTTGCTCCTTTTTTAGGAAGTCCCAGCAATGTTTTAAAAATGATTTTCAATAAAAATGCTCATCCTAGTCTGTATTTTTACAAATTTCAGCATTCTGTTTATACAGATAAACAGAATACTAGGGTTTGTGTAATACTTTCTCGACTACTGAACTAACATTCTGATTCCTGGGTAGTCTGGAAAACTAGCACCTAGATGGAATGCTAGTCCTCACCCTCAGAATTGTTGTCACTGTCCCCTTCCTCAGTTGCCTGGGAGACTACTTGATATGGGACTGTTTTTTTCAATTTTTAGGAGCACTTTCTCCACTCAGTTGATGCAGGCACCAAGGCCACTCTGTATCAGATCATACACCATCCCTGGCAGCTCCTGGTGGGTGATATAATCATCGCCTCCACCAGTACTCCTGGAGGGTACCACTGCAACACCAACCAGGGCGCTGCTACCTGATGAAGTTGGACCAGGTAGGGCAGCAGTTGAGGAGGTAGTACTGCTAGAATGAATCCTAGGGGTGTGGAGTTGGGGAGGCAGGAGTTAGAGAGTTGACAGGCCAAGCCACAGTTGTTGGTCCACCTCCCTGTGCTGAAATGCATTTGCTATTAGTACCTAACAATGGTGTAGAGGCTACATTATGATTATTTCTGCTACACAAAGTCAAACATTTGGTATTCAGCAATTCTAATGAGTTCACACCTCATTTGCATCTTCAGAGTGCTCAGAGGGTTGACTCTACACTATAAAAGTTAACTGTGTCACTAGGGAACTTGAAGGTGAGGACATTGTTTTGAGACAGAGAAGATTGTGACTGCTCTATCTTTGAAGGAGATTTTTCTGCAAAGAAGCAATATTTTGCTAAGTACGTTTCTCTTATTCAAGTACATTTACATGCTAGCATCAGGCAGGGTGAGGACATACTATGCATACCTATGTCTACCTACACAATGGTAGCTGGAGGCTCCCCCTCTGACTCCTCAGCTGCATGTGGATGTGGTGACCCTGCCAGTGATGGTGGAATCTGTTCTCCTACCCCTTGATGTTCCCACTGCAACTGTTTACACAGGATCAAATTGTGTAGGATAGCACAGACTGTGATAATTTTGTCACAAATACTGGGATCATACTGCAGGGTCCACCAGTGTTTCTAGGTTATGAAACCATGACTTCAACAGCCCAAACACACACTCTATGATGTTGCTTATTTGAGTGTGTGCCCCATTAAAGCATTCTTTCATGAGTGTGTATACATTTCTGATGGGAGTCATCATCCTTGGTTTCAATGCATCCCCTACATTCCCCAGTAAATGGCCTTGTGGGACATTACCCCTGGAAAACCTTTGGTAGAACTGTGAAGTGTGCCGGATATGGGAGTCATGGTAACTGCTAGGGTTCCCAGCACACACATTCCGGATGACTCCCCTAGCATTACACATGACCTGGCAGTTAATGGAGTGGAACCCCTTTCTGTTGATGTAGATCCTTCCCTGTTTCCTTGGTGGTGATTTGATCTCAATGTGGGTATGGTCTATCACACCCAAGACTTCACTGAGGTGTGCTACAGGTTAGAACTCCTGCATAGTTCTAGCTCTGTCCTTGGGTGTATGGAGGAAATATATATAGTCACTGGCATGTTGTAGCATAGCATTCAGGAATTGGTGTAGAAATATGGATGCTGATGTGTGTGATACCCCCATAATGTCCCCTGTGGGTCTCAGAAATGTTCCTGTAGCTAACGTTCTAAGTGCTTCACATACCTTGTTCTCCACAGGGATTGGTTCTACTCAGTTTGCCCTTGGTCTGAGGTGAGGATAGCAGAGGTTGCAGAGTTCCAGGAGTGTGTCTCTTTCCACCATATAATGCTCTACTATTTCCACTTAATATTTACCATGAAAAGTTTAACAGGATCTAAATATCCTTGTCCTCCTTGCCCAAGGTCTCTCAACAGCAGCAGCATAGACTTGAGTTTTGTTGCATATACACATGAACAAAAGCAGCAGCAGCCCCTAACATTCTTTCTTTCCAGTGTAGTTCCTGTGGCTGTATTCCAAAAGGCTTTGGAGTACCGGACAAAGGCCTACACAAAAGTATACACAATTGCGTTATAGCTTGCTGAATAGCTCTGCCATCTTGGACTGGCTGATTAGCATATAATTTAGCTGCTTATGGACTAATTAGCATGCCATGATGTTTACCTAGTTTTCTCTGCTCTAGATTTTGCGTAGAGCCATTTACTGAATACAAATCAACACAATATCATTGTGATGTGCACGTTTTTAGCGAGCTGTGTAGGGTTTATTGAATCCAGCCCATTGTTTTATTTCTTTTTGTTTAAATGATGTTTCTTCTGTGTTTGTCAGTTATTTTGACATTTTTAGTATTTAACCAGTTATTTATTATACCTTACTATTACATTCATGCCTCCTTTGAATCACATTCTAATTTTGATTTGATTTTGTATCAGATTATTTTACTATTTATACTTTGACTGCTGTTAATTATTTCTTCGATTCCTTATTGCTTCTAATCAAATGCCTGAATTCTTTGATATTTTATTTATTTATTTATTTATAAACCCTTTTCAGTGGTGGCCCGGGAAAAAACTGCCAACATGAGCAAATAAACAACACGCAATCTACAAAGTTTTGTTTACATACAGTGGAAAAATAATTTCACCATAAGAGAAGTAAACACTAACAAAATGTACATATACTATTTTTACCAACAATAGTTGGTGTAAATAATAGCAACTAATTTAAGATCATATGCATGTCCCTTTTACAGAAATACATCCAAGATAAGTTTTATTATCTAATTAAAAGTACACACTGGTTTGGTCTGTAGTGTACATTTCTGATCTATATGATTAAAATGCTTTTAAAACACAAGTAATCTGATACCACATTTATATGGCTTTTATACAACTCTCCAGTAAATGCTACTTTGATAAATTGCATTTTGATCTCATTGAGTGGACAGGAACTTCTGGAATGCTGTTAACTATCCGGACGTTGTGAGGATCAAAAATTTTATTTATTTTTGTTTGTTTGTTTTTCTTTAATGAAAATGTATTTTACTCACTGGTTTGGTCTGCAGTGCATATTTCTAATCTATATGATTAAAAAATGCTTTTAAAACACAAGTAATCTGATCTCACAAGTATATTGCTTTTATACAACCCTCCAGTAAATCCTATAGTGACAAATTGCATTTTGATGTCATCGAGTGGACAGGAACTTCCTATATTGCTGTTAACTAGCCGGGAGCTGTGAGGATCAAAATTTTTTATTTATTTTTGTTTGCTTGTTTTTCTTTAGTGAAAATGTATTTTGATTTTGTGCAAATCTACAGTAATGAAATGGCCAGCAATACCAGCTGTAATAAGCTGAGAAACTGTAAATGCAAAACACAAGAGATGTGTACTGTACTGAAAAAACTGCTTCATATGGGCAAGCCTTTAAGAAATAATGGGCAGGGGGGGGGAAGAATAGCCTTTAGGACTGCACATAAGGTTATAATATTATCTTATTTTGTTTATTTATAAAGCATTTCTGTTACCCTTGGACCACTGCATTAAAATTCCGCATCAGATTGTGCAAAAATCCATTATTCCCTTGAGTGGGCATTTGCACATGATCTTTTAGTGAGAGCTGCAAATTATATACACAAAATACTGAGTACAATTAGCAATCAATAGTTTATTATTAAACAAAGTATAGACCCAGGTTAGTGCAAATATGGATAATTAAACCAAGTGTAGGAAGAAGAAAGGAGGAGATAATGGTGTTTTTACAAAAAGGTAAAATTAATATAGAAGTGAAGACTGGAATATAATGATATGAAATAGCATAGCTGAGAGTGTAAGCTTTGTATTCAGTGGGGGTTTCTTTTCAGAAGCGAAGCAGCTGGGAGTTAGGGCTTTTGATTGAGAGAATGCATATAAGTAAGAGGGGAAACATTTAATTCAATGTCCTTGCGTATTTAATCTGAGTTATAGTCAGAAAGGGTCCACAGACCTTTCTACTTAGCTGGGTAAAAAAGTAAATAAATAAATGACAGGTGACCATGAGCACAGTCTGCAACACTACTCAAGACACAATTACCTTCATCTGAATAAACTTTGGTGAGCATTATTTATCAAACTGAAATATTCTTTTTCAGCTAGATCCCAGCTGCTGCAAAATAAGCAGCTAATCTATTCCAGAATAGTGACAGACTTTGCAGTCCAGCCTGTCTAGTAAACTAAAAAACATTTTTTTTTCATGTAACCTTGACCACATCAGGTGAAACACATGCCATGAAACCTCCTTAGCTCAAAACAGTAAACATTAGCAGCTGCCTCTGAATTTCCAATGGGTGAATCGGGAGATACTGAATATTCTGACATCACGTATATGAGTTCCAGTATGTGGTCTTTTATGTGAAAGCTGCATCGATGACTAGCCATACCAGTTCAGTCTTTTCCAGATCATCTAAGTCATTTAGTCTCCATAGTATAAGATCTTTATTAAGAAGAGCAACTTTAAAATTGAGTTTAAAATAGACTGATTACTCCTGTTCTTCAAATGTTATTGCTAAACTACAGCAACTAGGGAATTTATCATCCTGTCTGTAACCTTATTTGTAAGGTTGTTGAAAAAGCAAATGTAAAACAACAGTAGTATCAAGCCAAACACGGCATGACACTCTAACTCAGAATAACCTCACAATATAAAGTTTCTCTTTTGTTGGGGAAAAGAATCTAACATTACCCCTTCATCGCAGTAAAGTCTAGACAGCCTATAAAACTGACCCTTCAGAACGTTCCTATAAAGATAAGTTTAGATTTCAGGTTCTAGAACTTTTTAAACCTAGTGTTAGGTGTGGTGATGTAAAGACCAGAACAGAATGCTTAGAAATTAAATTGATTCTGGAATTAAATGCTACGAATGGTAAAGGCCTTAATGGCACTGTGCCTTTAAGAGCATTACTAAAATCAAGATCTCTGTCTTGTTAAGGTTTTAATTGTGTTTTAACTAAGATTTGTGTTAGTATTTAAATACCCAAATGTTTTCTGAGTGCATGAGATCTGAAGAAGGTTCTATGACAGGTGTGAAAGCGCTTATCCTTTTATTTCTCTCTGCTTGTTAATTTAATAAAGTGTATCTTTTTATGTAATGTGTCGCGTCATGTTTGGCTGAATACTACTGTTGTTTTATGTTTTGGACTTTTGGTTAATCCGCCCTTCACGCATTAACACTGTTGTTTTTTGTTATTGAAACATTAATTTTGAATCTGACTTCACATGGCCACTTGGCTCCTTGTCATTACAGCTATTGGTAACATCATAATACTGACATTACTCTTCACAACTTTCTTAATGACCTTCTTTTTGTGAAAGATCAGGACTTTTATTCTCCATTTTCTTCTTTGAACTATCCTCAGCATATGACAATGCTCTTCCATTGCATTATGTTTTTCACAGTTGTTGATTAGACTGCTTTATATCTCTAGAAGTGAACACAGAAGATTGTCACCAGAATTATTTTATCTGCTGCCCCCTGCATCGTGGGCTACCACAGGGCTCCATTCTAGTTCCTTTGTTTGTTGTGTACATGCCTCCTGTAGGATATGAAATTTGAAGGAGAGGCCTAAAGTATCACTGTTATACGAACAATTTTCAGTTTTAATTTTTCATTCCCCCCAGGAACATATTTCTGGCATCTTGCATCTTTATATGGAAGTTTAGATGCCATTCCCAATAGGATGTTGATGTAAGGGTCAGTCCTAGGAAACATTAGGCTGTGACTGTTCATGTCTGTTCATGTCTTATTTGTAGGTCAACTGTCACTTAATATTGTGCTAAGATTTTACCATTTGAGGGATATTGCCAGGTTAAGTACAGATTATCATCTAGTAACCTTGACAAGGTAATTCAAGGTATGATTTTGTCACTAATAAATTACAATGGCCAAAAATCCCCATGAACTCCAGCATGAGTCTGTGGTGCAGAATGCTACAACATGTTTTCTAATGGGTGACAATCATAATTCTTATATTAAAACAGTGTTCCGTGGCCTGCACTGATTTCAGTAGTCCTACAAGTCAGTAGGCAAATTAGTAATCAGATAGAGGCTGACAGTATTTGTATCCCTCTTATCATAAGGAACTAAAAAACAAACTGAAACAAAACAAAATACACTCATTTAGAGACACACTGTACTGGAAAAGTTTAATTTATTTATCCACACTGCAGTGGAAGACTTTAATCTATTTTGTTGAGGCCTTTTGTCAGGACTAGCTTCCCTGTGGTTTGAACATTAGCTCTAGATGATGACCACTGTTGATGTGATACCACAATCCCATGTGATTAAAATTGTGGAAAATTGTGGAAAAAGGGTGTTATGGATGGATGGATGGATGGATGGATGGATGGATGGATGGATGGAAATAAATAAAGTAATCCATTACAATAAAGGAGTTTTTTTTGTTTTCATCTTCTGGTGTTGGTGTTGCCCTGTCATTTGGTGAAGTCCTCCACTCCACTAACAAGAAACTACAAATGATTCCCCAGATGTGCCCTGAGCATTCTGACTTGAATTATTTTACATACATTTCAAGCTCTGTAATTATGGAACTCACTATTCCGTCAACTATGGTTTGAACTCACAGAGGCATATTTCAAAATGCCACTAAATATATATCTATACATAAAGGAATATTTTAGTAATTATTTACATTTTTGGAAATTTTATGGAATGCTCCTAGGCATTTAGTAGTTAAAGTATTTAAAAAAGAAATGCTGGGATTCATTAACACCTGTGTTAAGTGCACAGTAAGTGTAAACCGTTCTGACTGAACAGACATCCGAGCATAACTCACAACTTCTCCCTCCTAATTTTAATTTTCCTACTGATTTTCGTTACTTCAAAGTGTAGACTGCATGTACAATAAATATACTATTTCTGCATTATGAATGTTTTGCAGGGACCTAGCCTCCATCCATCCACATTAACACACTTAATAATCAACAAAAGGTACAACCACATGATGCAGGTTAGACATGCATTCTGTAACATAAAAGTAACTTTAATATTTCTGTTTCCATTGTGATAGTCCACTTCAGATTCATTATAATGGAAACTGATATTTACAGAAGTGATACAGTGATTAAATAGCCTTGGCATTACTAAGGCATTTCAGAGTGTCTGGTATAACCAATCAGTTTCTCTGCTGCATTTTGTCATTTCCCTGCCCTGCAGATTAGTGTCATAGTGTCACTCTTTAGATAACCTCATAATCCATAAATAGTGAATTAAAGGCAAAGCCCATGCAGTTTCTATGTATATGTTACAGAGAGACTGCTTATGACCACATACAATATCACAATGACACTTTGCAAAGCAATACCCATTGTTTTATTTGCATTGCAGCCTTTGAGTTATATGTATTTCTCATATGTGAAATTACAGCGTAATGCCAAGGGAAGACAGTGCATTCAGAAAAACATGATAATTAAGAGCCGCATAAAGGTGAGTGCAAGAAATATGCATGGAATGAAGGACAGCTAATGAAGTTGAAGGAGGTTTGCAAGTTAGTGCAGATGTTTTATAGCTTTGAATGAAATTACCATTCAGTCATCAGTAGTGTTATCTGAAGCACTGGAATACTTTAATATGACATATGAATGAGTATACTATGGAACTCTTCAAAAAGATCTATATGTTGCTTTGGTATCCATGTTTTTATTTTTGTCTCCCAGTATAAAGTCATGCCTGTTTTTTTTTTTTTGAGAAAAGATTAAAGTAGGTATAAGCTATAAGCTACTGATACTGTAAATTATTCAGTGTAAAGCAAAAAAGTGGAACAGAGATTGTGAGCCATGTGTAATGACTACAAAGATGGGACAGAGAAGATACTCCTTGCAAGTATAGAATATGCTTTGGCTCATCTTTTGCTAAACAGTTAACAATTTTTATGATGTCATGTCAATGTTATGCTGTATCTCCATGGCAAAAGTACCTGATCAATATTCATTTTGGTATAGTGACATAAAAGGAAAACATTAGTATTATTTATAGAACTATATACATGATACTGCATTAATAAACATTAGTATTATTTATAGAACTATATACATGATACTGCATTAATAAACATTAGTATTATTTATAGAACTATATACATGATACTGCATTAATAAACATTAGTATTATTTATGGAGCTATATACATGATACTGCATTAATAAACATTAGTATTATTTATAGAACTATATACATGATACTGCATTAATAAACATTAGTATTATTTATAGAACTATATACATGATACTGCATTAATAAACATTAGTATTATTTATAGAACTATATACATGATACTGCATTAATAAACATTAGTATTATTTATAGAACTATATACATGATACTGCATTAATAAACATTAGTATTATTTATAGAACTATATGCATGATACTGCATTAATAAACATTAGTATTATTTATGAAGCTATATACATGATACTGCATTAATAAACATTAGTATTATTTATGGAACTATATACATGATACTGCATTAATAAACATTAGTATTATTTATAGAACTATATACATGATACTGCATTAATAAACATTAGTATTATTTATGGAACTATATACATGATACTGCATTAATAAACATTAGTATTATTTATGGAGCTATATACATGATACTGCATTAATAAACATTAGTATTATTTATAGAACTATATACATGATACTGCATTAATAAACATTAGTATTATTTATAGAACTATATACATGATACTGCATTAATAAACATTAGTATTATTTATAGAACTATATACATGATACTGCATTAATAAACATTAGTATTATTTATAGAACTATATACATGATACTGCATTAATAAATGAGGTTTGGCAACAAACCAAGTTGCCCTGGGACATCTACAAGTGGGGTTACACTGATATATTAGTGGGAGATAAGTGGGTTGGGGAGGTGAAAGGGTTACATGGAGGGAGGGAGGGAGGATTGGGGAGGGAATGAGATAAGGGTGGGGAGGGGCTTAAGGGGTTTAGACAAGTGTAGTTGGGTAAGTAATCACATTTTGGCGTGAACTTGCTAAGGGCGTAGGTTGGTTTCATTACTCGGGGAGGGAGCTCTGCTTATATGAAAAATAAATAAATAAATAATTACAATGTCATAACCAAAAATAAACGGCTCTGAAGGGGTTTGTCAGCTACCGGGTGGTTAGGATAACGGTAGCTCTCGATTCCATTGGTATGGAGGGTGATCTTTCTGCTATAGCCTCCTTTCTCCTTTCTGGTTAGTTGTCGTTCATGGAGGTAGAATCCATGGCATTTCTGGTGCTTAGGATAAGCCACAAGCAGATTTCGTGGACTTTGAGTTCTCTTGTTCACAGGGGCACCCGGTGCATGCTTAGTATGCTTCCAATTATCACGGGGGGGGTGCACAACAAGGCGTGGTGTATGCTACATAACAGAACAAGAGTTGGAGCTTATTTCCACCAAGTAGGACAGAGTTCCACTGATGTACTTGGAGAAAATGCTGATTGGTCAGTAACTGAGTTTGTTTCCTTGTTATTTTTATTGATTAAATCTGTCAATGCTGTATTGGGGAAGCTCTTTCCTCATTTACTGTAAAGGCAAGATTTTGTGTCACTTTCGGTTGTCTGTTTCAGTCCAGAGGAAGGGGAAGAAAATGGTGGTTGCATGTTTTTGCAGGCTTTCATAGGAAGGCTTGCCACTCTGGTCTGGGTGTGACATTGCCCTGAGATTGTGTTCTTGTTATCACCTGCAGAATATACACATTGTGTATTTGCTTGGTTTGTTGAGCAGTGCAGTCATCTGCAGAAAATGTGTACAGGTTGAAATAATGTGCCTAGAAGGAAGAAAAGGATAAAAAATAATGTTCTTTATAATAAAATATCAGTTTGCTTATTTATGTATACACTCCTATATGAGCAAAACCTTAAGAGTTTCATTAAGGCATGTTTCAGTGCTGGTATGTCAAGGTATGGGGTTGTTGATGGGGTGCTAAGGTACTTTACATATGGGTACACCAGGTGATGTTTGGCTTAACCCTTCCCTTTATGGGAGTTAGTTGGTTGAACAATTTTGGGTAGAAGGGAGGGGGATCAGCCTGGTCAGGCTGGTTGGTGGAGAAGAGGGACAGGATTGCCCTCTTCTGTTCCCCCTCTGGTGTCTGGAGGTTCATTCCAAGGATTTGGGGAAAGGAAATGAGCATCTGGAGGAAGGTTGCTGAATAGATAAGCAAGCGGAGGTAAGGATGCTGCTTATTTGGTTGGAAGGTATTTCAATGAATGGTGTATGAAGTAAGATGGGGACGCTGCTTCATAAGGAAACAATAAATGGGATATGAAGTGAGTCTCGGACACTGCTTCATAAGTAAAGTAAGCAAGCAGAGGTATGGATGCTGCTTACTGGAGCAGGATGAGTAGGTATGCTGTCCCGATTAACATTACAAGGATGTTTATGCTGTGATTAAAATCAGCTATACTATGTTCAGTTGTAATTAATAAATATTCATTATCAAAGCTATCTTATGGTAGTTTAATAAAGGTCATCAAGCATCATTCGGTGTGATGTGTTTATTGAAGGGGACCGGGACAAATAGTGTATTTTGCGGGCTTTGAAATTATTTTATTGTCCTATTACTTTAGACAGTGAAAATAAAATAGAAATCTATTAATAAAATATATATGGATTTTACCATCTTGTGGTAAATTAAATGGATTAGCATGTACATTGGATTATACCAAAGTACGTCTTTGCAAGAAATGTCTGGATTTTTATATACTGCATATTTGTAGAACTTTGGAGTTATAAAAAACAAAACTGTACTTCAAAGTTGCAGCTTTTCAATGAACTGTAACTCTAGAATTAAAGCAGTAAATATACAAAGGACAAATCCTATTGAGCCCATTGTTCATAATTAATGCCAAAATGTATGCACATTATTGTATTTGCACTGGAGGTACACAATGTTTCATGAAAAATACTAGGCAGAACATGGAATGATAATTTTAGAATGTTCTTTATAATAAAATGTCAGTTTGCTTATTTATGTATACACTGCTATATGAGCAAAACCTTAAGAGTTTCTTATCAAGATGACAAAGTATATCTACTCACTGGATTAAATTACCAATTGAAAACTAGCTATAAAGAAAAAAATAATAATAAACCTACTTGGATTGTAAATGATTTCATTATCTTCTTATGAGTGGAGGAGGTAAACAACATTCATTATATGAAGGGTTTCTCTTCAGAAAATGCTGTAGGGATGCAAATACAGCAAACACAAATCTGAATGAGAACTAACTGACAAAATGTCATATAAATTATATGCAAAGAGACATGTCAGATCTTTCCAGCATTTCATGGATGTAGCAAGACTCTAGTTCTGAGTAGAATCCTTCCTTCTCCAAGAGTGATGTCTCGGTATAAGAAGAAGATAACTGCTTTCAACAATTAGCTGAATAGTTGCTGTCATTCCAGGGGAGATATAGTAAGTGTCAGCATGGGACCAGATGATTGACAGTCCTACATGCTTTGATAAGGGTGGCTTCCATCTCTCTCATTCAAAGGCTTCTGCATACTGGCTAAAGGCTTTGTTGCCCCCATAGTTTGCTTTTTTTGAGTCCTGCTGATAGACACCCTAATGTAACTAACATATCAAATCCAAAACATGAACATATTAAGTTGGTTCAGCTCAATGTCAGAAGTCCCAATAACAAAATACCTAACATTGAGGCTTTCCTGCATTTGGTATTACTCCATGTTTGCTTAAGTGCTGAAACTTGGTTTAAATGTTCAGAAAGCACTCCCTCCAAAGCTGGGGTTTGCACTTACTATGTCTTCATACCTGATGGCAACTGTGGTGGCCCCTCCATTTTTGTTAGGGACCATATCAACTTTAGACAGATTCTTGGAGACACCCCAGAAGTCCAGTTATCAGTTTATAGCCTGTCAAAGTACACCATCTATGTCCCCCTAATAGTAATTTTTGGTTCCTAAATGTTCTCGATGAACTCTGTAAACAAGAATTCTATTAATGTCCCCTAATAGTAATTTTTGGTTCCTAAATGTACTCACTGAACTCTGTAAACAAGAATTATATTATTTTTTGCAGAATTTAACTATCCATCAATAAACAGGAGCACCTATATCTCATATGCAGGTTGTGCCAAAAATTCTTAGATTTAAAAAAACAAAAAACTATCTGGACCATGATGTTAACAAACTCACTAGAGGACATAATCTTCTTGACCTAGTCATTATAAATATAGTTTCTTCATGTATTATTGCCCTATTTTCTCCTTCTCTGTTTGGGAAAGGAAAAGGATACAATGTGGAACAGATAACTACTATTAGGGAGGGAGAGATTATAAATGGATATAGTGCAAAGCAGTATAGGAGAGGAAAAGATAGTTGAACATGCAGCTAAAAATTAAAAAGATAAGGAAGTAGACAACAAGAAACAGAAGTTTATTGAATTGATTTGAAGAACTGTTTATATTCTCACAGCTTCACAACTAACCCCAGGCTTAATTTTCATATTGATGTGTACTCGTGTTGTTTTTACACTGCACATAAGTTGTGCATATTATACTCATTTTAGAAACATAATATCCCTGGTTAATATTTAACTGTATATTTAAGGTAATTCATTAAGGGAATGCAGTCATCTGAAATTTAATGATTGACACTGTGCTATTTTAAAATGTCTGGGAAAGTTATTGCATGTTTGAGTTGCTCAGATATGCTACATATGCTTATCTGTTCTGCTATTTTGTGGCTGCTGTATATACAAGCTTGTACTTGTCTGTTACATTAGTTATGTGACTGTAAAATCAAGCTACTAACAGATGGAAGGGATAGTTTCACCCATCTCTACCTATCTGATTCTTAACCTCCTTTAGAGATACAGACCTTTTCAACCTAAGTTCTCCATTCCTCTATCGCCAACCCCTTTTCTTGCTGGGTGATTATAGTCACAAACTATTAATATGCTTGGATGCAACATTTCACATTTTTAAGTTGCATTATCAAACTGACTGTGTTGATCCTAGCCTCATATATTTCATTTTTGCCAACTACTTATCCAGCCATGTACAGTACTTACTGGGATAATAACCTGGGGGGGTTAAGGAAAATGCAAGTCTATGTAGCATTAAGAAGAATTTACTTTAACTTTAAAGCATGGCTTCAACTTAACAATCCAAATACAGTAAAAGTCATGGAATCATAGTATGGCATGCTGTTTTCTATACAAGAAAGCTACAGTGCTTTTTGAACCCAATAGCCAGACAAAAAATGGAGGTAATATATTGCAGTATCACAATATCTTCTATCAACAGTCTTATTGCCTTTAAAGGTTATCAATGCATCTGTGACTATGAGAAATCAGGGTCTTAAACTGTGCAACCATCACTCAAGTCAAATAAAATCTTAAGATTTCCTTTATTAGTAGTCTTTTTCACTGATACTGGCAACTGATGCCATAAGACAGCATCTTGAATTCCACATTACTACATTTTCAGGTTTCTGTTAACTGTATCTAGTTACATCATTAAATTGATGTTTATTGTATTATATGAGGTATATGTTAAAAGTTCTACCTAATGTTTCACCTAGCACCTCATTAATAGAACACTTAAACAACAACAACAGCATGTTACCTCTAAAAAGTCAAAATCTCGGGGTACATTTGTTCATTTGTACAAGTTTTTCTGTTTAGCAACTCTTATCGTGCCACTTTGTCTTTTTTTTAAAATACCACTGGAGTCTCTCAAGTTACTTGATCCATTTCACACTATAAGGACCAAATGTTAATCTATACTCTATACAGGGAGCAGCATTTGGTCCTTATAGTGTGAAATAGACCAAATGTTGATCTATACTCTGTATAGGGAGCCATAGATGATCTAAGCAAAGAAGCATACTTTCCACATATGAGATGTACAAAACATGGCATACATCACTAGATGACAATTTCTCCTGGTTTGCCCAATTTACACTAGAAGTAATGAATGACATCCTGAAGAACAAATAGGTTAACTGGGTGACCAGCAGGACTAGGCTTAGTGGTCAGTGAGAGGGAACCAGGACAAAAATAAAATATGATATAGACAATGCCAAATGACAATATCTCAGTGGTAGTCACTCCTTCACCAAAAAAAAAAATCTGGAGTCCCCAAGGATCTCTTCTTGAACTCTTGTTTTCTAGACCATATATTACTGCTCTTACCATTTACATTTATAGTATAACATTTTACTCTATGCAGACAACACAGTGATTTGTGCATCGGGAAAATGTCCTTTGACTGCTAATTTTCTCACCAATAGTCTGTCACAACTTTGCCTGCCTCTCATATAATTAGGTATATGTTATTATTTTAAGAAAAAATGGTGCATGTCTGTCCAAGATGGAATCCTACTGGAAGATTTCTAAGCTTATAAATTCCTATCAACGTAGCTTCACCCTTGGACACAAACTTTAATGTAAATAAGTGCTTTCATCAGGTACAAGAACCAAACTTCTTCAGATAAAGAAAAAAGTTACCTGTCCTTCTTAAACCACATTTGAAATACATCATGGTCCAACAGCCATTGAATCTAAAATAATGATAAAAAAAATGTAAAGTGCAACCTGCAACCCTAATAGCAACCCTTTGTTTACCTAACTCATTTTTTAAACATATAGAACATATATATATATATATATATATATATATATATATATATATATATATATGAAAAACTATTTATATGCTTACAAATATATAAACAAACAGTCATGCTTGTTGACAGACATGAGTTTAAAAACTGTACTTATATCTTCGAAACTGCTTTAATTTTAAAGTACTGGAGATGCAAATATTGTCATTCAGCCCAGGGGGAAACAAGCATTCCAATAAATTTGCCACCAGGTTTTTTTTTGTTCCAAGTATAGTTTTCAAGGGCCATTATAGGGACTTTTTTGAACTTGATGCACTACCAAAAATTTAAATTGATGTTCAGGGTACTTGGTCAGATGCCGATATAAGGCAGTAGTCTCCTTCTTGTGGGCTCTATCCTATTGATGTTCATATATTATCTGAGTAAGTTTACGTTTGGTTTTGCCTACATAAAAAGAAGGACATTGCAAGCACAAAGCAATATATACCACTGAGTGGGAATAATGGGAATATCTTCCTTTTATATCACTATTTCTTCCCCTTATACTAACACTTGTACAGATAAAAATGTGTTTACACTGACTACACATTCAACATGGAACCATCCTCCCAGTGTTAGTACTGTTCTTAACCACTTGCTTCTCCATAATGCTTTTTAAACTAGGTGCACACCTGTACACAATATTAGGATGTAACCCCAGTCTGTCCTGGATATCCTGGTCACCCGTAATAATTTTCCAATTTTTATTCAAAATATCAGTAATAATGAAACTGTTACTGTAATATGTGGTAACAAAAGGGCGAAAACTTTTTCTTTGTCCTGGGTTATATTCAAGGTACCAGATCCCATCTGAGGCACAATATCCTGATTACCAGTCATCAAATATGCCATACTTGTGTCTTCCTGATGCAACAAACACAGAGTGATAGAAGTTATTCAGGATAGAAAAGGGCAAAGGAATGATAGAATGCATCCATGGTTAATTCAGGATAGAGTGAGTGAGAACAGTCCTAGCAATATTCAAATACATGAAGGAAAGGTGAGGCTCATGTTCGCGTATAGTAGCAACATACATGGTGTTTGTGATATAGTGAGATGGAATTGGAAGATTCTGCTCTCAGATGAGAGAATAAAGAGGGTTGTAGGGGAGGAGCCATCTTTTGGGTTCAGGAGGAATAAACCCCTTAAAGATTTACTATGCCATGAAGGAAATAAGGAGTATCATCTTACATCTAGATACAAAGGGGGTAGACCCTGCGGGTCATGAAAGGCATGTGCACATATTAACCAGGACATGACTTTTGTACATCCCAATACTAGGAAGGTTTACAGTTTTAATGCCCATGCTAATTGTAGGACTATGAATGTGATATATCTTGCTGTGTGTAAAATGTGCGCATGTTTTTATGTAGGGAAGATGAATTGTATGCTGAAGAATAGGATATTAAATCATCTGTCTTCCATTAGAGTACATAATTAACACAATGCTTTATATCAACATGTTTCACAGAATCAGGGTCATGGCTTCAAGTTCATGGTCATTCAAAACATACAAAAGGCATTAGGGTGGGGATTTAGTGAATGAAACTGAATACCAGGCTTCCAGGTGGATTATAGAACTTACTGCACATAGTTCCCCAGGCCTTAATGATGTAATTCCCCTTAAGCCAGCCCTAAAGAAGAGGCGGGTGAATTATTGATCCATGATTGGTTAGTACTTTTAATAAAAGCATTTTCTTCATTGTCAACAAACTATCTGATGAAGGGCATTTGCCCAAAAGTGCTCATCACAGTTTGTCTATGTTTTACTTGTTTGTATTTTATGGGTTAACATGTTTGATTAAAATTCAGACTTTTATCCAGTGGTGGTCGCTGCCTTTGTTTACTGCTCAGTTTTTACTTTGTTTGGGACAGTACAACCTTTGGTGAGGTTACTTCTGTCATATTTTGGATCATTACAAATTTTAGTCAATAACCATGGTGGGTAACCTCAATTAGAAAACTAGTTGCCCTTTTACCACTCCCCTTTTAACATGAAAAGGGTGACTACTGGTGTAGTGGAGATAACTGTTGGAGTGGGTAGGTCTTCTATAAATAGAAGATCTTGGTGCATACTTGTCTGGGGACTTGCTAATAACATCCAAGTAAGCTATTTTATCCAGACCAATGGTATGTACACACTTCAAAAACAAGGTGGTCTGATTAATATACTCAATAAAATGTGGAATTTCATCTAACAGTCCTACCTATACAATAAACAGATCTTCCAAATATCTCATATACATCTTAATACAGTTGTAAAATTCAGAAGGAAACAAACAACACTTCTCCCACCAAGCCATGATGATATTAGCAAATAATGGGCCACATTTCAAGAAGGGATTTTTATTACTGTTGATATTAAAGATTTGTACAGCTGCATCCCACACAATGTGGGCATGGAATGGTTTGCGGACTTCCTGTGTCAAGTGGTGGGTCTAGGTCAATATAAAGTTAATACCCTAAGTCAACTAATGGAACTGTTATTAAAGCATAATTACATCTATTTTGAAGGGCATTATTTTAAACAGATGTTGGGGGAAGCAATGTGCTCTGCATACTTGGATATTTTTATTACCAAGTCCCCAGACAATTATGCACTAAGATCTTATGTCACAGGTCATGATGATTTTCTTCAGGAATATACATATATATATATATATATATATATATATATATATATATATATATATATATATATGCTCAAAATGTTTTCTAATCGAGGTTACCCACCATGGTTACTGACTAAAATTCATAATAAGGTGGCTAACAAGCATAATAATTGTGAATATAAGCCCCTTTGCAGGATTTTTCCTTACATCAGGAAGACACAACTATGGCATCCTTGATGAATGGTAATCAGGATATTGTGCCTCAGACAGGATCTGGTTCACCAAATATAACCCAGAGCAAGGAAAAATAAGTTTTTCACCCTTTTGTTACCACATATTACAGTAACAGTTTCATTATTACTGATATTTTGAATAAAAATTTGAAAATTATTACAGGTGACCAGGATATCCAGGACAGACTGGGGTTACATCCTAATATTGTATACAGGCGTGCACCTAATTTAAAAAGCATTATGGAGAAGCAAGTGGTTAATAACAGTACTAACAGTGGGAGATTGGTTCCATGTGGAATGTGTAGTCAGTGTAAACATTTTTATTGGTACAAGTGTTAGTATAAGGGGAAGAAATATCGATATAAAAGGAAAATATTCCTGTTATTCCCACTCAGTGGTATATATTGCTTTGTGCTTGCAATGTCCTGCTTTTTCTGTAGGCAAAACCAAATGTAACCTTGCTCAGAGAATATATGAACATCAATATGATAGAGCCCATAAGAAGAAGACTAATGCCTTATATTGGCATCTGACCAAGTACCCTGAACATCAATTTAAATTTGTGGTAGTGCATCAAGTTCAAAAAAAGTCCCTATAATGGCCCTTGGAAACTATACTTGGAACAAAAAGAAACTTGGTGGCAAATTTATTTGAATGCATGTTTTCGCCCCTGGGCCAAATGACAGTATTTGCATCTCCAGTACTTTAAAATTAAAACAGTTTAAAAGATAATAAGTACAGTTTTTAAACTCATGTCTGTCAACAAGCATGAATGTTTAATTGTTTATATATTTGTAAGCATATAAATAGTTTTTCATATATTTGTTCTACATGTTTAAAAAAAATTTACATGCTTAAAGACTTTGGTAAACACAGGGTTACTATTAGGGTTGCAGGTTGCACTTTACATTTTTTTTATCATTGTTTTAGATTCAATGGCTGTTGGACCATGATGTATTTCAAATGAGGTATAAGTAGGACAGATAACTTTTTTCTTTATCTGAAGAAGTTTGGCTCTTGTACCTGAAGAAAAAGCTTATTTTCATTGAAGTCTATGGAAACTTCTTTTTGAATTTATGTTCAAGCAATTGTATATTTGTTGTATATTATCTTCTTTAATTGTTTCTCAATATTCTAACCATTGTATGCTGCATCAATTGTAAAACTCTGATTTTACTCCTTTTATATTTTCTATGCTCTTTGTACAAAATAGCTTTGTTTGTATAATTTATTTTTATTATTTTTTATAATTGTTTACTATGTATCTGGAGCTTTTCTCCCCGAGCCTCAGCTAAAAACGGTCACCTTGTGTCCAGTCGGACTAACCTGGTAAGCAAATGGAAAAATAAATAAAAAACAAAATATACTAAGAAAAATCAATCAATATACCAAGAAAAATCCAAAACTTAAGAAAAAAAAAAGCACAGAAGGAAGGAAAATGTTTAATTGATGCTGTCATGAAAATCCCACTCACTTATTCAGATATTATGGGCAAACATATATATATATATATATATATATATATATATATATATATATATATATATATATATATTTATATGGGGGGATTTAGTAATCCTCCATGTAAGACTAATTAAGTCTTACTCGGAAATGGCAGCCTAAGAGTATGACGTCAGCGCACCATGCATATTCATGAGGGCGCAATGACTCAACTCCAAGGCTAGCACGTAGCATGTAGGAGTGCAGGGGGCGCGTCAGACTGCCGAGCAGTCCAAATATCCACGCCCCTGCAAGTGCCTAAATTTGCAAATGTCAGCAGATATGAATAAGTCCGCTCAAATGTATATCCCCAACACTACACTCCCCCACATTCAAAACCCCTGTACAAATGAAATAAAATGAAAAACAATTTTTTTTTATTATTCCTGATATAGCTGCCCGTATTTCCGCGTGTGTGCGCTGGGATGCCCATTGCTTAGCTACAGTTAGCAGTTTAGACATCAAAGAGGATAATAAACCACTTATATGCAAATTAAACCAAATAGCAATAGCGTAGTGGTAAAGCCTTCGCACAAAGAGGAGGCATTCCCAGTTCAAATCCCACCACTCCCCTTTCCATTTTCTGTAGGAAATCTGTGCATAAAAATAATTCCTGACATTTGCCTTTTAAATTTTATTAAAATGCATTGAAATGGCCTATGTAGTAGTGAACAATATTTTAAATATATATAAGAAGGTGAAACGGTCATGCATACTAATGAATGCATAAGTAACCTATCTTAAGCAATGTGAAGCACTGCTAAGCAACTTTTACCAGTATCAAGCACATTTAAGAATAATTGCCCATAGCTAAGCACTGGTTTAACTAGTGCAATGGCTTTGCGCATAGCTGCGCATCGCACCAACTAGCACAAACAAAATATGCTTGCGTGGAGCTGCGCACCGTGCTAACAAGCGCAATGTCGGGCAAAGTCGGGCAACATAGAGCAAAGTTGGGCAAAGTTGAGCAAAGTCAGCTAAACATGGCCACACCTCCTAGCCGGTCAGGCCAGTAGTAAAATAAAAAGCAATGACAGGCCTCGAACCCGGGATACTGTGCACCATAATCACAGTACTGAACCACTAAGCCATGACAGCTTTTGCTGTTCATGCAATGTCAACATACATATACATATTAATGAAAGTTTACTCAGTGCTAAGCAGGTGTGCACTCAGCTGAGAATTTTCAAACCCGGCCAATCACAAATAAGTGCGGGAAATGAGGCAAATTTAAGCTCCATAGGTGGGAATAATCGCCATAACTGGTTGTAGCTCCCATCTGCAGTCAGAATGGCCAGTGCTGGAGAGGGCTCTCGTTTTCGAGTGCAACGGTGGGGCATTAAAGAGTCAAAAGTGATGGTTTGACTCCTTGTCCATCATCATGATGCAAGACTCCTGCAGGGCCAGTTCCAAGGCACTGAGTACAAAGCAGAAGCCTGGAACCGTCTAGCACATGATCTCACCATTGTCACAGGCGTCCCTCGGACTGGTGAGCTGGTCAGACACCACTATGCAGACCTGAAGAGACGGAAGCAGGACCAACTGAACCAATGGATACAGGAGGCCCATGGGAAGGACAATGCCCCACTACTGAGTAGGTAGCCATGGAATGGAGTACGTAAGAATTGCTATTGTAGTCTATATAATGGACAGGTATGTCTCAATATCCCTTCATTTACTTCACAGCTGCAGGTGTCCATGCTGCAAATAAGCAAGCCTATGCAGATAGGCTGCTAAGGCTGCACCACCAGTCAGGTTAGTAATTATTCTGCATGTATTGTTATATAAAATAAGTGAGAGAGCCTGAAAAAAGTGTTGTAGCCCAATAATAAAAGCATAATAAGTTCTGAATAATTTCTCTGCATGTACTGTTATGTAAAATAAGTGAGAAAGCCTGAAAAAGAGTGTTGTAGCCCAATAATAAAGGCATAATAAGTCCTGAATAGTTTCTCTGCATGTACTGTTATATAAAATAAGTGAGAGAGCCTGAAAAAGAGTGTTGTAACACATTAATAAAGGTATAATACGTCTTGAATACGTCTTCTGCATGCACTGTAATATCAAATAAATGAGAGAGCCTCTAGAAAAGTGTGTAATGTAATTAATAAAGGTATAATTCCTGGAGTGTGTCTGTGTCACTTACTTCGAAATGTTGTTGTACTCTTGCATTATATAAATAGTACTGTTGTATTAAGCGCTTTCAACCCACACTTGGCCATGTTGATATAAAGTGGATGAAGGGAGTGCCAGTAGCTGTGAAGCATATATACAGTCCTCAATTGCTGGTTAATGGCTGGCATGCATAGGTAAATCTGGCACACGGGTAGCTTGTTAATGTGTTCCCCAGAAATGTCAGTGTGCTGCTAGAAATGTAGGGGGCTGTAGAAATATAACTGATAATGTCACCTGAACACATCCAGATATGTAGATATATAAATATAAATAAAATATATAAATACATAGCAGTAACATCTGCATCCTGGACAGTTTGTATGTCAAATACAGGTCAGGTATATAAGGAACTAGCAAAACCCATTTCACAACTTAATGCACGTTGCCTAGTGTAATAATACATGTAGGGAATATACACCTGCAGTCAATAGGAATGTAGTGTAAACTATAAGTACATATAAGATGTTAATGGAAGTATCTTTTTACACACTACTGTATGTGCATAAACAATGCAATTCCACACCTCAATGGGTAAGTCTAATCTCAAAACATTTGTTGGGACATATGTCCTATTGTTTTATAAATATCTGCATTTACTTTGATGCATGTGCCCTGTTCAAACACCACAATCTTGGTGGCCTGTTGCCACCAATCAATCCTGCATGCTGTTGGAATGTCCACTGTTGTTCTATATATGCATGTGTTATGCTTGCTGTTCAACTGTTGGAACTCTGGTGTGTTGGGTTAATGGGAATATTACTGCATGCTGTTACAACTAATTTGGAATTCTAAATAACCAAAAATACACCAAGGTACCACACAATAGCATCTTTAATTAAACAAAAAATAAGAACAGTGGTGAGAGCTTTCACAAAACTAATTGCTTCATCAGACCATTAGTTTTGTGAAAGCGCTCACCACTGTTCTTATTTTTTGTGTAATTAAAGACGCTATTAAGTGGTACCTCTGTGTATTTTTTGTTATTTATAGTTCTGGTTTTGTGCACCTGGGTTTTACCTGAAGCCATTTCTCTTTTTATACATAATTTGGAATTCTGTTGGCTACCAACCCATATTGTCATTAAATCCTACTAAACATAGAACGTATGGGAAGGCTGGTTCCAGCAGACCCACCTGTCCCACCTTAGCTGACGATGGCACCTGGCACCAGCAGGTCCGGTGCCCAGCCCGGGACCTCCTCCTCCGTTGGCTCTGTGCCACCTTCAGGTGGAAGTGCTGCAGGGGATGGGGCTCACCCCCCCGTGCAAGCGTGGCTGGAGGAGGGCCACCTATAACCCTCCAAACCGTCCAGGCTGTAGTGTATAGGGAGATCCAGTGTTCAGTCGCTGATCCTCTATGCCAGCTCAAGGCGAGAGTGGCGCTACTCACGGGTGAGCCTGCCTCTCCTACACAGCCCCCAGTGCAGCCACCCTCTGGGCTGTGAAGGTGCAGTGGTGACTGCCCATGGGTGGGGATCTGAGTTCCACTGTTGCCGTCTGGGAGCTCATGGGCTTGCGATTTCCAAACATCCTTCCCTGTCAATGATGTTCCCCCACCCCATGTGTCATATTCTGCCCCTGTATGCTTCTTGTTTGTCTTGTCTGTGTACCTCCCCAACCTACCTTTCCAAATATACCTACTTCCCCTACCCTTATTCCACTCTCACCTGAAAAAAAAATGGGCAATCTGCTCCCACAAAAAATTACACCCCATACATAGCTGCCCATTTTGCACACATGTCCGCTGGACACATAAACTGAAATTTAATTGGCAGTACAACATACTTTGTTGTCCTCACCCCTCTCTCAGGGGTTGAAGGTTTCAAAATTCCCTCCAAATTCCTAGTATATGCACAGTTATTGCTGTTAAAGAAACGGGCAGCTATGGACCTTACCTACACCCTTCCTGCACATCCCGAGCTGGTTTCCCTATTGTCTTACCCTCTTTGTGCCCCTTTTTCACCACTTTCCTATCTCCCCATTTTCTTTTCTTTCAAAGAAATTAGCATGGGGGATAGCGGGAGTAAGCACTTTTAAGCAGTAGTTAGTGGGTTTGCCCGAGTGTGCACATGTGTGTGCTTAGATAAGTATTGCTAAGCATCATGCAAACCTGTGCAAACCTGCTTATAACTGCTTAAAAGTGCCTTAGTCACCCTGCATGTGAGGGCCCTTGTTCTGCTCAGCAGCAAAATAAAACACCACTGTCAGTCTTGAACCCCAGACCTTGGACACACATAATTGCATGAAGTACCACTAAGCCACAGTAGATATATAACAGGTTGTTGCTGAAATATATATATCATGCATCAGAATGAGTGAATGTAAAGGAAAGATAGGAATGCCATAACACAAAACCTGTTCTGTGGAACTTTACCAGCAGTTGTTGTGGAATTGCATTACATGACTGTTATAACAGAACCAGCCATTCTAGCAGTAAATAATGTTACAGCAGCACTTTACAACCCCCACACAGTATCATAGCAGGACAATCCCCACCCAAACATACAAAATACCTGTGTGTTCAGGGTCCAGCAAGGATGTAGGTAGGCATACTCAGTACTGGAAATGTCCAGTTTTCATGAGCATCCTGTGATAATGTCAACAAAAGAAAAAGCACAAACTGTGCAGAAGTGAGTACATTAATATCCACAGTATAGCAGTTCCCAAACAGTTCATGTGCCAAATGAAAACATCTCCATAACTACGTATGTATGGCAGCTAATTGTATAAGTAGAAAAGAAACTACATACTCCCATGTATCTTGTGTTAGCATTTGTAGGGGTGAGTACAATTTTACACTGTCAACTGTGTACTGGAAGTGGCAACATTCAAGTCTGAGTACAACATTCAAATCACTGGCTACACCCCTAGCATCAGTTAGAAGACGTATACCAACCTTCTGACTTACACAACGGTGTCCACAGAAAACAAGCATGCTGAAAGGGCTATGCCTACATGACTTAGCAATTTATAGCACTGGGTTGCTATGACAGTGAGTACTGCTAGTACCACACAGCAGGCCGCATGCAATTGCCAAATGGTGGCCACCAATTGGTATAGAGGCCATCACATGCACATGTGCAGATACCTATAAAAGCAGTCTATACTTGCTGTCCACACATGCAATCATTTCATTGCAAGTACAGAGGGAGAGAGAGAGAGAGAGAGAGAGAGACACGCAGAGGCAGACAACAGCTGCAGCAGAAATAAATAAAAAAGATCCAAATAAAATATAGAAAGAAAAAGTAATATATTGAAAAAAAAGATAACAAAAAGAATATATTGAAAACAAAATAATATACTGAAAATAAAAAAAAATATTGAAAAAAATATATTGAAAAAATATATATATTGAAAAAAATATATATTGAAAAAATATATTGAAAAAATATATATTGAAATAAAAAATATAGTGAAAAAAATATATTGAAAATTAAATAATATACTGAAAAAAAAGCATATTGAAAAATAAATATACCTTGAAAAATAAATTCAAGATATACAGCAACAAATATGAACATGTACAAAGGAAAGGTATGTAACAGCTATGTATTTACTGGCATGTAGTAGATGTTTATGAAGAGTACTCTACATAGTTTGAATCATCCTTATGTGGCAGCAGTATGTATCAATGCACAGATGCCCTGCATAACTACTCACATGGGGAAATGAGTGTGTAGCTGTGTGCAGTGGGATGTGACTGTGACATATGTAGTTCAGCATTAAATGTCAAACATCTGATCCATGTTATCTGTGTTCTGTAAAGTAGTGTGTATAATGTCTGTCTGGGGGAGTAGCCCATACGGTTATGTAAACATGGATGTGACAGAGTAACAAATGCATGATAGCCATATTAATGTGTAGCTTAGCATTGGCAACAGCTGTACCAGGCTATTATGCTAACCTAGCATTTGCAGCTATATATACACCCACTAATATTACTGTGTGCTCACATGTGACACCTGTTCATGTTGCAGCAAGGCCCAACAGGTCAGCCGTGAGGTACACAAACTTACAACAGTGTGTACCTTGTGTGTGTATGGCACACACATACGGAGAGATCTGTCTGTGTCAGATATATTAGCATCTGTACATGTGCATAGAGCAAGGGACATACTGCAACTGTTTGTGAAGGGTGGACATATATATATTGCTGAAGGTTGATATGTGCATATTTCTATGTAGGTTGTAGTGTGTGGCAAACAAGACAGCATACAGTGCTGGTATATGACATGTGGTGGTTAAACGTTGTGGGTATGATTCGTCAGGTCTGCAGTGTTGCAGCCAGTGAGCCCTGCTAAAGCTACATGGGCTGAGAACACCTTCAATGCATTCCGCATAACACTGTGCAATATTATGACATAACTGTATACCTCACAACTTTCGCATAATTGATATCCCCACCATGAAAGGTGGACTGTATATGTGCCTATATGTATCTCTACATGTACACCAATGGATGTTTTTATGTATGTGTGTGTGTATATACATATATATATATATATATATATATATATATATAGAGAGAGAGAGAGAGAGAGGAGAGAGAGAGGGTCATATTTACTGCAACAGATGCCTGGTGACAATGCCATGGACTCACGGTCAATGTTGACACTGCATTGGCATCCCTTCTTGCCAAAACTCTGTACCCATTAACTACCACATAGGTGGTAGTCTACTTAACACCAAAGGTGTGATAAGAGACCATGGGACACAGGTGGACAGTAGTCTCCCCTCTGATGATCACAATGCCACACTAGTCATGTCATCTGTCTATGTGGCACACGTCATCACAAAAGGTGTGTCATCCAGGGAAATATAGTCAGTGTTCCCCTCTACTCATCACACATAAAGCCCATTATAGAATACAATGTCCCATGTGGTATGTACCTCACAAGATATCTACAGCAACTGGACACAACACAGACATACCTCACAAAGAGTAATACCGGCCTCAAACAGATGCCCTATGCAGACCATCTCACAAACCCACAACTAGACTGTGTCGCAGAACGCCTACCCAGAGGTGACCTCTGCCTAACATACTAAGCTATGTCAAACCCAGAGCTGTTGGACATGCTCCAAATAAACAGATCACAATCTCTACAAGCTACACGCTCTTAGGGACCCAAACTTTTTGACCACAATAAACAGCACATGCTGGAGGGATAGATTCCTATCTCAGAGACATCCCATACTCTATAACAAACCAACTATCCATAGCAAACAAAGCTCCTAATTAGCAGTCGTCATAAATAAATAATCCTGAAGATTGTATGGGAGATAGTGAATACACCCAGGCAATCACCTCTGTGTCTCTGCTTGACAGGGCCACGTGAAATGTAATTACCTGTGTGTCAAAGGCCAGGGTAGTGTATGGCTAGACTTCTATAGGCCCTAGGGCCAATAGCCTATTACCTACCTATGAAGTGATGCACACCCACATGTACTTGTAATAATTGCTATGTGAGGTTGACTGAGTGTGATGGTGAATGTGTTGGTGAATGTGTCAGAGTTCGGTATATGTGTGATAGCTTAGTGAGAAACTGTTTCTGTCAAGGTATTATGTGTCCTAGCTGTGATCCCAGCAAAAGATGTGTATGCAATTGCTAGGCAGAAAAGCGGTATGCCGTACGCTCTGATCTAGTCCCTTGTTGTCGACTGGGGTGTCCCATTGTAGGCTAAAGCAGTACATGAATGCTTATTGAGTGTTACTGCTGATGAATCCAACTCCTGTATGAACTGTAGTACTACCTGAAGCCGTATGCCTAAACAGCACAGTATGGTGTACATCCACATTTCTTGGAACCACTGTTTTGTGTGTTCCCTGTAGTCCTCAAAGATTACATTCCTCAGGCATAAGGTCTTGTAACTACTGACACAGAGTACTGTAAGGTACACAGGTAAAGGTCACCTGGGTTGCCATACCTTTTTGTCTGGTATGTATGTATGTCTGATATGTGTGTGGGTATGCCTGTACCATGGTCTCTGTCATATGTGTGTTACAGGATATAACTGTGTATCTAGCAACATGTATAGTCTAGTACAGCAGTATGCCACCTATATTTATGAATGTGCACATATGTTAGGCAGGGGTCCACCATCAATGACTAATGTTGTATACTTGTAATACTGTCACTGGACTTTACAATCATTGCAATGGATTACATATTTCTTGATGCATTAGCTTGATATATACCTCCTGTGGCTAGGTGGTGCATGGTGTCGCATACAGTGTGCCATGTACTGTTGTATAGTCTTACATACTGTTTTAACTTTGTTGCTGTGCAAAACATGGTTTGATATATAGAGTGTGCCAGGCACTGTAAGGCAGTTTTGGGTTGAGAACTGATATGTGGTATTGAAAGTGTGTATCTTCTGACAGCCAATAGGTTGCTATATATGGCAGTTAATTGATATCTGTACTTTAGAATGTTAAGTGTGCCACATGACTTGCTCACACATATTGTCTCATTGTCTTCCAGGGTCATGTCCCACCATCATAATCCCGCCTATAGCACGGCAGAGGAAGAACAGATCACGGTGAGCCTGGTGCAGCACTATGCCCTGCTGTTCTCCAGAACCAGCCAGGAACAGCATGAGAGGACTGCGTTGTGGCAAGATCTTGTCCGTTGGGTAAATGACATAGACATGCATAACCGGACATATGAGCAGGTAAGCCATCACTGCAGTGAATTAATTAGACATGTCCGGCAGCATGCAGACAACAGCTTGCCACAGGTGGGGGTGGTAGCCATCCATTCCCCCCCACTCACCAGAGTGGAGGAGCTGCTCCTGAGCCAGGTGGCTTCTGGCCAACAACAGCAACAAGTAACATGTATCATCATGGAGGCCGGAGCCACCCAACAAGTTGACATGGAGCATGCAGGTAACATGGCATAGCTGTAGACTACTGTTACCTCTATTGGTAGAGCATGCTTATGTGAGATGTGTACTGTGTAGTTAGATGATGTGGTGCCTAGTGTTGTGCAATAATAATAATTAGGAATATAATCTGTAGGCCTGTGACTGTCAACCGTTGTACTACTGTAAGATTGCAAACACACAGTAGCAATGCCACAGTTGTTGCCACTGACAAAGTGTCTTATATCCTTGTAGGTCACTGTGGTGTGACAGCAAGGCAGCAGACCCATGCTGGGGAGTGTGTTCTATCTTTAATATTGCTAATTAAATGTGCATGTCATAGGTGAGGTTTAGGCCATGTACACGTGTGCATGTTTGCTGTGAGACTATGCACATCCCAGTAATGTGGGTAGCTGCCTAAAACACATACAATACACAGAGCATCCCACACAATTGTGGCAACACTGTAGTGGACATTGGATAGACAGAGTCGATGCACATGCACACAACATACACATCTTTGTCATACACAGTACCATGCTACACATGGCATATTCAGACACCCGCTGTAAGGTCACACTACAGTATCCCAAACTTCATCCACATAGTGCACATAATATACCTGAGGGGTAGATGCCTCACATGTGGCTGTGCGACACTCTTCAACACATAACACATTCATGTTAGGCAAAGCCCCCTATTGTGCACCTTACAAACCCATGTAACAACTGGCTATGAAATGGAGAATGTAGCCATGGTACTGCAGTTCCGGTACAGCATGGTATGTGCTGGTGTTGCACACATTAGTAGCCCTGAGTGACTACATGATGCTGCATGATGAAGGCTCATGGTAGTACACCCCATCCAGTTACAATGACCACAGTACTACACATAGCATTACCTGCTATGCACCTCAATGTTGTGTCTGTGCAAACATATGCACCTATACACAATATGCATAGCAATCACCATTTGTACAAAGTGACACATATATGTCTTGTAATGCTACTGAGTGTATAGGTCACATGACACACACTGTGTCTGTGTGATGTTTAATGTTGCAGTTGTGTTGTAGCATGCCATGTCATGTCTGGCACTGACATGTCCACAATATGTCCTAAACTCACCATAACCACTGTACAATGGCTATGTTGAGCAATGGTATTCCATTAGGTATACATGCACCACTCATCCTGTGTGTATACATAACATGCATGTGCTAAACCTGTGTCCACAATTATCTGCTAAAGACACAGATGCTCTAATCAGAAATGGATATCTATGTGACACACAGATACACATCCAGCCATGGTATGTATACCTGTGAGAGATGGTGCACAGGACATTGCAGAGCTTTTAATACTTGCACAGCAATGTCGTGTCCATATACACAGTGCATTCCAGGGTGAGGCCAATCACTGAACGACAACACACATGCATCAAAGACATGTATACTGTTATTGGCAAGGGCTGTCTACACCTGCACGGCATGCTGTTGGGAAACACACGTCCTGCATGCTGACACGTGTGATATAACTGTTTGCCTTGTGATACTGTACCCCACCATCACCCGCTATTGAGTATGTTCTGGATTGCTGATGGTGTGTGTGTGTGTGTGTGTGTGTGTGTGTGTGTGTGTGTGTGTGTGTGTGTGTATGTGTGTGTGTCTGTTTTAGTGAGGAGTGCATTTGTGTGCATGTGTGTATGTGTTCATGTGTACATGTGTGCATGTGTGCATGCATTCATGTGTTCACGTGTTCACGTGTTCATGCATGCATGTGTTCATGTGTGCATGTGTGCATGTGTTCATGTGTGCATGTGTTCACGTGTGCATGTGTGCATGTGTTAATGTGTGCATGTGTGCCGACATCATGTACAGGTCATAAAGTGTGTTTCCTGTCTTCCTCTCACAGGTGCTGACTTTGGGCTGGTTCACTACAGCAGGGAAACTGATGTCACTGAGCAAAATAGTGATACTGATGATAGGTGTGTTGAGGCACAAGCCTGTTTACCAGAGTCTGTCGTTGGGCCACCAATCGACAGTACACGAGTGTCCACCCCATCCATGCACACAGTCATACTGCCAATACATCCATCACCAATGCCCTTAGCCGTGGGACAGCGTACAGTCGGCATTGGCCAGGACAGTGTGGTATCCATGGCACATGCATCCCGACAGAGCAGGCATACCCAGATGTCTGGAAGGGTACCACATAGGCAGATGTCCAGGGGTTCTTGTCGGGGCACTGCTGCTCATCATGCCACTGGCAGACTTGCCACAGGTCTTACAACCTCATGCATGTTCCAGGCTGTCATGCAGGCACAGGCACGTATGGAACGGTACACCAGACAGGGACTAAGGGCACAGAAGGCACATACCACCATCATTGACAGTATCCATGACCTAGCAGGTGCCATCCGTAATTACACCGAGGTCACTGATAGACATTGGGGAGAGACATTAGATGTCCTCCGCAATGTAATGTCCATGTGTCAGGAGAGTGCGGGACGATTGAGTCGTCGACATGGACTTATGCCAGCAACATCAGCAGCTGGCAGTCACCACGGACATCCATCAAGTCACAGCCACTCATGTAGTGCCAGTACCAGCCCCAGCAATGTTGGGGATGGGCTGTCCATAGAACATCCTAGAAGACCACGTGCACATGGCTCTGGACAGTCCCAGCAGGGACCTGGGTCCATTACATCCTTCTACCTATGGGGATAGTACCCAGTCTGGCCTAGTACCTGATAGTGTCAGTGGCACCCCTGCCAGGCACAGGTACCATATCCATGGCCAGAGACGGTGATCTGTAAAGCCTGGCAGGTACAGTCTGTGGCTGTCCCACAAATACCCGTATATGGTGGCCACATAGTGGAACTGTGTGTATGCAGACACACACGCACATAAACCAGACACCTAGGGCTAACACATACCCGCACACATTACATCAACATTGGCCCAAAGCAGTGCTCTTGCCCCTCACATGCACACACACACACACACACACACACACACACACACACACACATACACACACATACATGTCGATTGGATGGCTCACTGTAGGCCTCTGGCAAACCAACAACACACCCTGTGCATATGATGAAACCTGTGCCACCTCCTGTCATCTCTAACATCAATGCAGGAACAGGCTACCATGGTGCTGATGCACAGGGTGACTTTATAGCAGTATAGCAATGTTAGCATTTTGTCAGCAGTAGAGTGCAATGATATGCTTGAAGGTGTAGCTGAGCAGGCATGATGCATTAAAGCTATGATTGTCAATGTAGTATTGTTTACATCAGGGTTAGTTCCAATAGTGTATTGTCCACCCACGTGCCACTTGGCTGATGTGTGTAGTATTGGCAGCATAGAGAGTGGACAGTATGTGTGGGATGTGTGTAGCACAGATTTGCAGGTGTACATTTGTGAACATGGTGGAGGTGCACTGTCTGCATGTACGTGCATAGTGGACACATGGGCAGGGTGACATGCCCTGTTTTACACAGTGTTAACACTCCATAGTTTCTATTGGTGGCCAGTATGCATTGTACTACACACATTTCAGAACCTGACTACACATGTGTATATGACATGCTTTGACACTGTGCTGTGGGTGATACTGTTACTATCTGTCATTGTTTTGCATTCTGGTAATATACATAACTTCAACAGCCTGACCATAACCAATCGTTAGATGATGTCTTGACAACTGACACACAGATGTAGGACACACAGCAACATTTGGATCCTTCAGGTACTATACTATGCCAGTAACCAGTGGTATTCACCTGCACCCATTACTGAGACCACTCCTGTTTGGCATATAGCTCTCTTAGGTACAAGCAATCACAGTAGGGATATGTCTGTCTATGTCTGGTAATGCATACTGTGGCCTATAATGCATTCTCCAGATGACATACACATCCTCCACAAGGGTATCATACAGACAGATACCTGTTGTCAAACCCATGCTGTAAAGCTATAAGCCAAACTAAGCATAGTCATCCACCTTTCCGGAACATATTATCCCCACAGTACCACATAGGTAGTAGCCACCAACATGATGAACAGGTACCGATGTGTACATGAAACCAAGTGTTACGCCATCTCTCCTTTGATAATCACATTCCAAAGGTGTTTTGAAATCCCTCGGTGGATCACATAAGCAATAAGGGGTCTGCATGCATATCCACAAAGGTTGTTGTACACCTATAATGAATAGTCATCATTGACAGACGTTGCTGCGTTTGAACAGGTCTGACATATACCTCGGCCATAAACCCTCACTCACACATTTCAATAGAAACCGTAATGAGTGTGTGTGACACGGATGACCTAGGCCAGGGATCACTGCAGTGGCTGGCCTTGTCACAAGCATACAGATGTGACCTAAGGTCTGGGAAGCAGCAACACAGTCTGGCAAAGATGAGAGCTGTGTTCTTGGAGAAAGCAGGGTTCCCACACATGCAATAATTGAGGTAACATATACGTATATATATTTGCCACACAGCTAGCTCCCATGTGCAATGCATACTGATATGTCATACAGTAGTAAAAGCAAAACCCACAACACATTGACCAACAGTGTCACACACATACAACACACACACTCAACAAGTGCAGGATTCAAATCCCTACCTAACTACTTCATGATACTAGAGGAGTACGCATTAACACGATGCACTATACACATTACTGGGTGGTCTATTTTCCACAGGTATATTTGTAGGATGCTGACATCATCAGACTTGACAAAGATTAGTTTACCACTTTTAAGGTATTTTACTACTCTCCTAAAAGGTTGCGCTTTCCCAAGGAGACCACACACAAACACACACCATTGTCAAGTGCAGGATTCAATCCCTTACCTAACTACTTCATGATACTAGAGAAATACGCATTAACACGATGCACTATACACATTACTGGGTGGTCTATTTTCCACAGGTATATTTGTAGGATGCTGACATCATCAGACTTGACAAAGATTAGTTTATCACTTTTAAGGTGTTTTACTACTCTCCTAAAAGGTTGCTCCTTCCCAAGGACACCACACACACAGTTGTCAAGTGCAGGATTCAAACCCCTGCTTAATGACTTCATGATACTAGAGAAGTACGCATTAACACGACGCACTATACACATTACTGGGTGGTCTATTTTCCACAGGTATATTTGTAGGATGCTGACATCATCAGACTTGACAAAGATTAGTTTACCACTTTTAAGGTGTTTTACTACTCTCCAAAATGGTTGCTTTTTCCCAGGGAGACCACACACAAACTTGTCAAGTGAAGGATTCAAACCCCTACCTAACTACTTTATGATACTACAGGAGTACACATTTACACAACATGCTATACACATTACTGTGAGTTATCTTTTCCACAGTTATATTTGTAGGATGGTGACATCATCAGACTATACAAAGTGGGTTACATTAGGTGACATTAGGTGGGCTACATTGAAGGAATGTCTAAACACTTTGGCCATGTGATCATCAAAGGGGAGTTTACTATCTACCTGTGTCCCCAGGGCCATAATGACTTTCTCCGTACATACTGGATTGCCACCTATGTGGTAATTTGTGTGCACTTTGTTTTACCCAATGGGGATGACTATGCATTCTTTGGCATTCAGCTTGAGGGCATTGTTTTGACACCAGGTATCTGTCTCTGTAAGACACTTTTGGAGGATTTCTGTGTCAGCCGTACAGTCAATTATGGACCACAGTTACCAGTCATCTGCAAACCTGTTCAGCCATACACCTCCCGTGCTTGCCTGTACCTCTGAGTAGTATCTACTGAACAGGTGGGGTCCCAGGACCAAGACCTGTGGGATGCCATTTGTGACTGGCTTAGAGTTGGACATGGCACTCACAACTCTGAAAGTGTGTTTGATCTGTGAGCCACTTGGCCACCCATCCTGTGACATAGCTGTTAATGTTCAAGCTGGTATGCTTGTCCATGATGACAGAGTGGGGAATGGTGTAGAAAGTCCTTAGTGAGGTCCAGGTGGGCTGTGTGGACTACTTTCACCTCCATCTATGTCCCTGGTAACTGTTTGAAATAAGTCAACTAGGTTTAGGAGCCAGGATCTGCCTTTAACAAGGCAAAGTTGTATAGAGTCCAGTGTCTGGAGGTCTCCAATGTCTCAGTTTATGGGTTCCATGACAATTTGCTAAATAGCTCTGTAGACCAGGCTGAGTAGACATATTGGGCAATGGTTTCCAGGTTCTGTTGTGGCACCCCCTTTGTGGAGCTGGATGACTGTTAGTATATGCCATTCTTTGGGTACATAGCCTGTGGTATGCTTGAGTCTGGACAGTGAATGTAGGTGAGGGTGTAGTTCCTTTTGGGCCTAGTTTAAGATGCAGTCTGGGACACCATCCAGTCCCATTGATGCTGTGTTCTTAGCTTTGGTGAGGGCTGTCTTTACCTGCATGTCCATGATGTCTGGGACCCTGCATCCTTCTGTGATGGACACAGGCTCTTTTGGGGGTGATGGGGGGGAGTTTACACTGAACTTGTCCCCCTGGATGTGGGCAATGAACGTTGGTTCAGTGTATTTCTTTCCATTTTTCAGTAGCTGACAGCATATTTGGAAGTTGACACCTACATGTCTGGTATAGCTACCGAAGGCTTTGTGGTTGTTATTCTTACATTCCTTGGCTATTTGTCTTTAGAAACTGTCCTTGGATTATTTTATGAGTGATCATTGTTTCTTCCTAATAATGATCAGTGATGCCTTTCTTTTAGTGAAGTTGGCTCTATCATGTGTTTGTTTCCTCCTTCTGTTGTCTAGCTTATTTATGGCCAACAGCCACCTGATTGTTGTCCTATTTTTGGAGGAGTGCATCTTGGTTTTATTTGTGATGTCTCATTCCATGCATCCCTGTAGATGCTCATAGGATGCACTTGTAAATGATTCTGCAGATTGTATACCATTATCCTATAGCAAGAGGTCTTTGGAACGTTCCACTTTGGTCTTGGGAAGTGTGCAGTTTGCTTTTGCAAATCTTCACAGTGGTTTCATTGACTGGGTGGGGGGGTGTGGATGTCCAGTGTGATTACTTAATGATCTGATATTACCAGCGAGGGGTTTATCTCTGTTGTGGAACACTGGTACCCCGTGTTAGTGATGATCATATCCAGTATGTTGTCACCTCTAGTGGGCGTGGGGACCAGCTGTTCCAGGGTGTTAGAGTTTTTAAACTCTAGGAAACATTGGGCAAAGAACGTTGTACACAAGTAATTCCCCCACCCAATGTTTGGGTAGTTGTAATCTCCTCATATAATGGTGTTTGATGGGACCTTTATATTTTCCACTGTTCTCCGGAATACTGAGTGAGGTTCCCGAGACAAGGTACATGCTCTGTAGCAGGCTACAATCTGATGAGCAGCTTTGCCCAATGTTAGTTGCACTTGCATGGTCTCCAAGGCCTCATGCTGTGCCACTAACCTGAAGGTGTGGGTATCCATAAGGTAAATGGGTACACCCCTTCCTTTTGTATTTCACTCATGGTTTTGGGTCCAAAGGTCAGAGGGATTGTGAGTGTTTTACGTGGAACATATCCAATAGCTCTGTGTTTGACATAGCTTTGTATGTTAGGCAGTGAACACCTCTAAGTAGGCGATATGCAAGGGAGTACGGTTGGAGCATTTTGAGATGGTCTGTGTATGGCATGTATTTCAGGCCACTAATGCTCTTTGTGAGGTATTGCTGCTGGCTTTCCAGTTGTTGTAGTTGTCTTGTGAGGTACATAGCAAAAGTGGCATTGTACTCTATTATAGTTCTTGTGAGTGATGAGTAGAGGTGAACAATGTCCTCTTCTATTCTGCATGAGACACATTTTGTGATGAGGTGTGCCACATAGGAGGGTTTCCTGACTACTGTGGGAATGTGATTATCACAGTTGTGTCCACTGTCCACCTGTGACCCAAGGTCTCTTGTCACACTTTCAGTGTGAAGTATACTGCCACCTATGTTGTAGTTCTTGGCTACAGAGTTTTTAACAAAGGGGATGACAATGCATCTTTTGGCACTGGGCTAGAGCCCATGGCTTTGACAACAGCCATCTGTCTCAGTGTGGCCCTTTTGTAGGATGTCCACATCTTTAGTGTTTACAATTATGGCTCCTAGTTTGCAGTCCTCTAGATACTTCAGTAGCCACAGACCTTCCATGTTAATGTTTACTTCAGGGAAGTAGATACTACACAGCCTGGGAAGTTATTTGGTCCCATGGCTGCTGTGATACTGGCTTTGGAGAGTGTTTTTTACCTGTGCAGCCGTGATGACAGCAACTTTGCAGTCTTCCATTATAGAGATGTGCTCTTTCATGGGTGAGAGGGGGTTAAAGTTAACACTGATCCTATCTGCCAGGATGTTGGCAATATCAGTTGGCTCTGCACATTTAGTGCCATTGAGCTGTAACTCAGAACAGATCTGAGTGTAACCATGACATGGACCTGTCTGTTGGGCAGAGATCTCCTGAGTAGACAGTATGCAACAGAGTACAGATTGGGTTACATTCAGTCTTGTTGCATGGGACAACTATTTGAGGCCAGTAAGCCTCTTGTTAAGGTACTTCATTGGTCTTTCTAGCTGCTGATCGTGCCTAGTCAGATTCATCGCAAGTGTGTTGTGGTACTCTCTGACAGGTCTGATGACTGCTGAGTAATGGGAACCTCCTTTGACCTACATGCACAGACCTTGGCAGTTTGTGTGAACACATAGCATGATTTTCTGACCACTTTGTGAATGTTTTCTGGAAGTAGAGATGACTATCCACATTTGTCCATAGATCCCTTATTATCACATCCGTATTTAGCCTAAGTGTGTGAGCATGCCCAGTATGACCTTTCAGTGTGATGCTGAATGAAATCCACTACATTTGTTGGAGTGTGTGAGCACACCCGGTATAGACATTTATACTGTATGTGTATGGAAAATCAAGTTGTATTTTTACAGCAGGGTTCACCTTTGTGTCATAGATCAACAGGGATCATGCTGTGCCTGCAGGGATTCCATTAGACACTTTGCATAGACTTATCCACATTTCTACATACAGGGGGGACAGCTATTCTTTGTACATTTCTACCTGGGGGCACACCTGATTGCTACTGTGGGTGTACATAGGATGTGGGTTTCACCTGACACTTATACACATTTGCTATGCCTGCACTGCTATGTACGGGACACCATTTCAGTCTGTACTGTTGCCTATCGTACTGGTTTGAGGCATACTACTGTACTACAGATCTTAGCGTCCAATGTCACGTATATTAGATTGCGACTTCATAGCCTACACAACCCACATCACACCGCCTGGCCTGATGTTCTCTGTCTGCATAGGCGTGTGGGGGAGGTTACACATTTGCCTCTTTAGGGGCATGATACAGCATTTCTTTGTGTTTGCATTAGTGTACAATTGTCCTGCTGTGTCTATGCCACTGATATGCTATCATAGCTTAGTGGTTCAGTACTGTGACTATAGTGCACAGTATCCTGGGTTCAATCCCTGTCACTGCTTTTTATTTTCATGCTGGGCAGAACAGACTGCTTAAGGAACAGTAAAGCAGACATGAGCATGTTTAACTGACTTTGCTTAACTTTGCCCAACCTTGCCCAACATTGCTCAACGTTGCCCAACATTGCGCTAATTAGCACGAGCAATTTTGTTTACATATACTAGATATTGGTAAAAGCTGCTTAGCACTGCTTTATATTGCTTAAAACTTGGCAATCATGCCTCAGGTGGTGCTGCAGGGTTGCCTATATCGGATGCACATACTACACTCCCTATACATGTTTGGAAACAGGTAGTGTCAAGTTAGACATCCCTTTTATTTTATGTGTGAGTCAGAGAGAGGTATCATTTCCAGGGTTCCTACTGAGCCAGTGTATGTGCTATGCGTTGCCTCTTTGTCAAGGCCAAGGCATACTGGGCATGCCTCCTTCTGCCTACTGGGGCAGGCTCAGGTTGTTCCTCCTCTGAGTCGCGCTGTGCCTGTGCAGGCCTTGGCAATGGTGGGGGGCTGTTTGGCCCTGCCCCATGCTGTTCCTGCTGCAGCTGTTTTTGCAGGATCATATTGTATAGCATGGCACATACCATGACAATTTGGGTACATGTAGTTGGTGAGTACTGCAAGGCTCCACCAAATGTGTCCAGGCACCGGAACTGTGCCTTGAGCATCCCAAACACATGCTCGATTACATTTCGTGTTTCTGCGTGTGCCTCATTATGGAGTTCTTGTTCAAGTGTGGGTGCATTTCTGATGGGTGTCATCAGCCATGGCTCCAGTGTGTATCCAGCATCCCCCACTAGGTGACCGTCAGGGATGTCCCCATTGGCAAATTTCTGGTACAGCTGCAACAGATGCTAGATATGGAAATCGTGGTAGCTTCCAGGGCAGCCAGCACACACATTCAGTATTATGCCCTGGACATCGCACACAACCTGGCAGTTGATGGAGTGGAAGCTCTTGCAGTTGATATAGGCCCTACCCCACTCAACAGCTGGTGCTTTGATGTATATGTGCATGCAGTCAATTGCACCCACTACCTCAGGGTATTCTGCTATTTGATGGAAGAGACGCATATTGCTGGCCAATACCTCACGGGAATTGGGGAAATATACATGATCACCGACATGTGCTGACATGGCATTCAGGAACTGGTGCAGTACCCTGGATGCTGATGCCTGTAAAATCCCCATAATATCACCAGTTGGTCTCTGGAAGGTACCTGTTGCTAGTATTCTTAGGCCAACACATATCTTGGTTTTCACTGGGATGGGTCCCCCTCTGTTGGTTCTGTGTGTGAGGTGTGGCCTGCACAGCTCAACAATTTGCTGCAGGAGCTCTCTGTCCACTCTATAGCACTCCACTGTCTCCAGCTCATGTAGCCCCTGGTAGGTTACCCTGGGTCTGTACACTCTTCTCCGTCTCCTCACTGTGGGTTGCTCAGCAGCATTCGCAATGGCACCACCCTCAGCATCTTGCACATGTTGCCTTATAATAGCAATGGCAGCCCCTAACATTTTTTGTCTCAGTTAAGCTTTTTAAGTTTTCACTTCTCTTTGTAGACTGCAGTGTTGCAGTGTTTCTGAGAAAAAACATGGGGGGATGTTGTTTGCAGAGTTTTAAGTGCTGGGCTGGGCTGGGCTAGTGTACTGCCTGTGAAATTGGCTGATTCTGATTGATTTCACCTGGCAGCTCTGCTAGTTCTCCTTAGTTAACTTCTTACTACTTCTTTTCCTTCCTTTTCCCTTTCTGTTTCCACAGGGGGTAGCACCGCGCAAACAAGCCCAAACACGCGCACACAAGCGCACACGCGTGCACACAGGCTTACACAAGCTTACACAGGCTTAGGCAGGTGCACATTCGTGTATACAGGCTTAGACAGCCTTACACAGGCTTACACGGGTGCACACACGTGCACACAGTGTATGCAGGTTTGCAAGAAACTTTAGTGATAGCCACGGCGTACACCTTCGGTTTCTGGGTTTCAGTTTAGACAACTGTAGACACACCTCTTCCAGTCCTGAGTAACTCACAGCCAACACATGCCACTCTGCTCCAATAAGCTTACAGTCTTTTTGATACATACCCCCTAATGATGTCACCTATCTTCTACTCTCTTACTCCCCTAATCCTACTCTTTCACTCTAGGGACATGGTTTACATGGCAGGGAAAATTTGGATTCACTATCCTTATACTCATTTGCATAGGATTGCCTACTAATGCTTGGTTACATCTCTCAGACTGAGCTTCCCCCCTTAGCAACCACTACTCAGTAGCTATGTTGTCTTCAGGTAGCTATGTTGTCTTCAGCCTGCCATTCACCTGCATGACAGATGAATATTTTGAATAAAATGCCTATTTGTGGCTTTTATTTTTTGTTTTTCTGGTTTTTAGAGTGCCGCACATTTGCGCGGTGCTGCGCTATGCTTAAACATCGGAGATCGAGGGGAAAAAAATGATATTTTATTATTTTGCAACAGATAAAAATGCCAATGGCCGTATATTTGGCCACTGGCATGCTTCCTCAACTGGATGCATCCTTTATTTGGAGCTGTGATAGCTCCGTTTTGCTATTTGCAGAACGGTACTCAGTCACCAACCGAGTAGATTTCTGCAAACAACACTACTCTTACTAGGACAGGTTAGTGTTTCCTGGATTGCAAATTTACCTCATTTGCATAGCTTTCAGCAGCAAATGAGGTAATTTGCATAAACAAACACTGTCCGTGCAATCATTTTAGGAGCTCTCTTGCACATCCCTGCCGGCTGTTCCTGGATCGCTCGGCAGACATGTTGGCTGGCTGGAGTCTTACTCTACTCTTAGACTCCGTGCAAGCCTTCATGAATCCGGCCCATATTATAACATATATAATGTATTAGGCAAAACAACGTACCCAACACACTAGTCATAGGTGACACTGATGTCCCACTCACCAGGATAAACAAGAAGGTTACTGTCAGCTGCCTGTCGGGTGCCAGGATCCACCACATAACCCACGCACTCAGTTCACTCCACAACAAATACAAATATGACTCTGTCATTGTCCATGTTGGTGTAAATGACCTGAGACGTACCTTCCTGGACTACATGAAAAGAGATATGGAAGAGCTCTCCGATCTTATAACCCAGGCAGGTATGAACCTAGCCCTGAGTAGCATTCTGCCATCACCCAGAATAATACTGCAGTACAAGGACAAAATGATTGACTTTAACAATAGGCTAAGCTTCTGGTGTCATTCTAAGGGGATCCAGTATCTGTCTGCCTGGGATGACATGGTCGACAGACCACGATGCTTTGCCAGAGATGACCTGCACCTGTCGCCCCTGGGATTCCAGATACTGGCTAAGGCTCTTGCCGCCCCTATAGTGCCTTTTTTAGACAAGGTTCAAATGACAAATTCACCACCATAACAGGAACAGGCAAGCAAAAACTGAGGGTAATGCTACTCAATGCTAGAAGTCTAAATCTCAAAATGCAGACACTCGCGGCACTCTTTAAAATGGAGAACATTGATATCTGTGCAGTGACTGAGACCTGGTTCAACTGAAGCAGAAACTTCTGTTTTACTGAAGGGGTTAACTTTCATACCCTCTTTAAGATCCGATCTGAATTAATTTGTTATAGACATAAAGCATTTTGGATGTAATGTGACATTAAGAAATATTTATGGCACAAGCAAAGAAAAAGTTAGAACCTTAAGGAAACCAAGTACATTTGTACCTGTAGCCCATCCTGCTGTGGAACTGTTCATGTGGCTGTGTAATAATGCAGTGGAGAAATTAAGAATGGACATGCATACTAAACATTATAGAAACGTTACTCATGAAGAAAGACAAGCCTTATGCAACTTACAACAAAATGAGAATGTGGTAATCAAACCAGCAGACAAAGGAGGTACTATAGTGGTTATGGATACTAATTGGTATAAGAAGAAAATGACCACCATGTTACAAGATGAGAAGACATATTATAGAGTTACACCAATCCAGCTGAATCGAACTATAAAAAAAGTGTCTTCCTTACTTCAGGATATGTTGACTGAAGGCCAAGTAGATCTGGACCTTTACAATTTTTTAAATATCACAAAACCCACTGTTCTGAATATAAATGGACTTCCTAAGATTCATAAAGACCTTCATAACCCTCCACTACGGCCTACAGTAGCAGGACAAGGGTGGGTGACAAAAATAATGTCACTATTTCTGGAGAAAGAATTGAGAACTATTTTAAAAATCTTTTGATACAGTTCTGCAGGATACTGATGACTTCTTAAGAAAGATAAATCAAACCATGAATAACATCATGGATTATGACCACCTACTTGTGACCTCCCTGGATATGAATAGTTTATTCACTTCCATTCCCAATGAAACAGGCGTAGAAGCTGTAAGAAAGATCTTAAGCCACAAAAAAAACTGATAATGAAACCAGTAGGATTTGTGCATTATTAGATTTAATACTGGAAAATATTTATTTTGTGTATGGTACATCAATCTATTGGCAAAAATGTGGGGTAGCCATGGGCACCCCCTGTGCGAACAGCTACTCAAATCTTGTTCTTGTAGACTGGGAGCTGGAGCATGTATTGAATTCAAATAATCCATGGTATGAATGCATCAAATTTTATGGTCGATTTGTGGATGATCTTTTTATTTTATGGGAAGGAACCGTACCGCAATTCGAATCATTCCATCAATATCTGAATAGGACTACCTCTTTCTTAAGCTTTACAGCAGAACACTCTCATAATCAAGTTGCATTTTTGGATGTGAATGTTGCACTTAAAGAAAACATGTTGGAAACCGAATTACATCGAAATAATACATGGAGAAATCATTATTTGTTGAAAAGCAGCATGCATCTAAACATGTCACTAAAAATATTATGCAAAATGAAACACAAAGAATACATAAAAGATGTAGCAAAGATGAGACAAGAGAAAAGGAAATTTTGTTTCTACAACAAAACCTAAGAAATAGAGGCTATAATGAAAAAGATGTGAATGTTCAAGAGGTTATCTCAAAAAAAAACAAGACAGAAGACAGAACCACCAGAGTGAAGTTAACCTACAGCACAGACAACACACAAGTTAAATCTATAATTAGGTAGTTTTGGCCAATCCTCACTCAGGATGCCAAGCTAAAAGACATTGTAGGTGAAACACCATGCTTTGGCTACAAGAATAAGAAAAATTTGAAGAGGTTACTTTGCACAAAGGATGGGTTTAGCAAACATAAAATTGTTGGACATAAATGCACGTTCAAGTGTGGCCACTGCACAGTATGCCCACTGATTGACTGTAATAACGAAGTTGAACATCCAAGGACAGAGAAGAAATACACCTTTAATGTCAAAGCCACTTGTGTAACCCCCAATGTGGTGTACATGGCTACCTGTAAGCTATGCCCTGCATTCTATGTACGAGAAACTAATCAGATGTTTAAAAATCGCATTTTGAGACGTCAAAGATACATTACTAGTAAAGATCCACATAATGCTTTAGCAACGCATGCTGAAAGAAATGTCAGTCATTCTTTCACTTATAAGGTGATAGAGAATGTATGTAGTGGAATAAGGAAAGGTGACATTGAAAATATTACTGAATGCAGGGGGAGTAAGTGGATTGTGAACCTCCGTGCTGATAATGAGCCAGGCCTGAATAACATCATTCCACTGAAACCTACATTAAAAGCTAGAAGACCAACTATTAGCTAACATGGAGGTGTGTCTGGCTTAATAATTCATGATTGGTCACACCCCTCAAAAGCAAAAGGTATAGGAAATGGAACACCCCCAGATGAGAGGAAAGAGGATTGGTGCATTTAAACAGCTGATTGACAGTGTGATGATTGAATGATTGTCCCAACAGTAATGGAAGTAAGCACTATAAAAAGGAACTTCTAGTCCCAATCTCTACGATCTGAAGAAGATGCCGAAAGCGCTTATTGTTTGGAATACAGAGGGACTGTTTTATTCTACATCAAGATTTTAACTTGACATGAAGATTTTAACTTTTTCTACAATAAAAGGATTTTAACTGCCATTAAAGCTAGAAGCTCTTATTTGATCTGTTAGACTGGTTAAGCTGTTATCACAGTTCATCACAGTCACACAGCAGCTACTACAACTTCAGTGTGGATACTTTGTATATCAGACTAAAAAGACTGGATACTTTGGAGCCATCATCTCGCTATAGTATAACTGCATTCACAGCGTGAATATCTTGTAAGAGAATTTAATTGAAGTACTGGAAATTTGTGCTATATATGTTGCACCTCTAAAAGTTTTATATCATTTAACCACACTACTTATTCTCCAAGAGACCTGGCTCAAGGCTCCAGAGAGCACCCCTGCACTACCAGGCTATAACTCATACCACACTTTTCAACCATGTAACCTGGACCGGAACACCAAAGGCGAAGATGTGTCCATATTCATTAAGGATATCCACACCTCCAGGCTAGTTGCTCAGCATAATGCATCTGAGGTTATCCAAGTGCAACTAAATCTGGGCAAAACTGCAATCCAAATTGTAGCTTGCTACAGATCCCCCACCATGCCCCAGGATTCCCACTTCTCTTTTCTTGATATACTGGAAAATATTAGGGTTCATCCAAACACCCTAATAATAGGTGATTTCAACTACCCCACCATTTACTGGGAAACTACTCATGTACCAACTCCTTCGCTCAATGCTTTCTGCAATTCATAAATTCCAATGCCCTGGATCAACTTATCCACATCCCCACCAAGGGCAACAATATCCTAGATGTAGTCATTGCCAACATGAGTGACCGGTGTTCCACACCTGAAGTCAATTCCTCATTGGTCAGATCCAACCATAAGCTAATCACCCTAAATATCCACATCCTGCACCCACCCCCCATTAAGGAAACCATGGTAAAAAATTTCTCCAAAGCCAACTTCATACTTCTTAAGACAGAAGTGGCGAACATCATGACACCCATGCAGATGGACAATACAGTTATGACTGCTGAATCCTACACAAATGCACTCTATGAGCACTTACACGAGTGCATGGATCGTGCTATCCCAAACAGAACCAAGAAGCTATCCTCCAAAAAAGGAAGCCAATCTGGTGGTCCCCTGCCATAAACAAACTGTACAACAGAAGGAAGAAACTTTTGCAAAAGAGAGTAAAATCCCACGAGTGGTGGAGTTCCCTGGTCAGCCTCAGTAAGAAGCTGAGATCCCTTATAAGAGCCTCCAAAGCTAGCTACGAAAACAAAATTGCCACTGATTCTAAGGACAACCACAAAGCATTCTATAGCTATGTCAAGAATCTCATTGGCAACACCTAGATCTGCTCTGAGGTTACAGCACAATGGCACGACAATTACAGAACCAGCTGATATTCCCAATATCCTGGCAGACAGGTTCAGTGCTAACTTTACCCACCTCTGACCCACTAAAGGGCCCATATCTATACATGAAGAATGCAGAGTCCCTGTAATCACAACTACACAGGTAAAAGCTGCACTCTCTAAAGCCAAAAACACAGCATCCATGGGACTGGACAACATCCCAGGCTGTGTTTTACATGAACTTCAGAACAAACTGGCTCCCCACCTAAGCACCATGTTCAGTCATAACCTCACATCAGGCTTTGTGCCCACTGAATGACACACAGCAACAGGTATTCCACTCCACAAAGGGGGAGCCACCACTGATCCCAGGAACTATCGCCCTATTAGCATATCATCATGGAACTCATAAACAAAGACATTGGTAACCTCCAAACTCTGGACCCTACCCAGTTTGGGTTTGTGAAAGGCAGATCATGCCCCCTGAACATAATCGACTTCTTTGTGGCAGTCACCAAAGCCGTAGATGAGGGTAAGGTAGTTCACACAGCCTATCTTGACCTCGCCAATGCTTTCGACACCATCCCCCATTCTGGAATTATAGCTAAACTCACTAAACTAGATATAAATCTCTATTTCACAAGATGGGTTGCCAACTGGCTCACTGACAGAACCTACACTGTAAAAGTTGCAGACTCCAAATCTGACTTCAATCCAGTGACAGGTGGAGTACCACAGGGTTCAGTCCTGGGACCTCTCCTGTTTGGTATCTACTTCTCTGAAGTACAGGCTAACACAGAAGGCCTCTGGCTAACAAAGTTCACAGATGACTGCAAACTAGGAGCCATAGTCGCATCCCCAAATGATGTGGACATCCTACAGAAGGGCCTCACTGAGACCGATGCCTGGTGTCAGAGCCATGGCCTCAAGCTCAATGCCAAAAAGTGCATTGTCATCCCCTTTGGTAAAAACTCTGCACCCATGAACTACCACATAGGCAGCAGTCTACTTAACACCGAATGTGTGATAAGAGACCTTGGCACCCAGGTGGACAGTAGTCTCTCCTTTGCTAATCACATCCCCACAGTAGTCAGGAAGTCCTTCTATGTGGCACACCTCATCACAAAAGGGTTCTCATCCAGGAAAAAAGAGGTCATTGTTCCCCCCTACTCGACACTCATTAGACCCCTTTTGGAATGTATCTCACAAGATATCTGCTGCAGCCGGAAAGGCCACAGAAGTACCTCACAAAGAGGATTACTGGCCTCAAACAGATGCCCTATACTGACCATCTCAAAAAACTCCAGCTTTACTCCGTAGCATATCGCCTACTCTGAGGTGATTTCTGCCTAACATATAAAGCTATGTCAAACCCAGAGCTGTTGGACATGCTACACCTAAAGAAATCCCAATCCCTCCGAGCTACACACTCTAGAGACCTAAACATTGTCACCACAATAAACAGGATATGCTGGAGGGATAGATCCCTTTCTCAGAGACTTCCCATACGCTGGAACAAGCTACCCATCTATGTCAAGCAAAGTTTCACATTAGCACTCTTCAAGAAAAATCTTTGAGTGGATGGGAAATAGGAAATATACCCTGGGAATCACTCCTGTGGCTCTGCTCCACAGTGGCACAGGAAAATAACTTTCTTGGGTGGCATAAGCCAGGGAACCTTGTTGGCTGGGCTTACTTAGGCCCTTAGGCCGATAGCCTAGTACCTACCTATGAACATATTATTAGACTAAATACAGTATTATGTAGCATTGAAATGTGCTGACATTATAAGGGTGACAGTTCATTATTTACTCAAAGGAAATGTTAGAGTGAAAAAGTTTAAATAGTGGATAAAGAGGAGGTGAGAAAGAGAAGAAAGAGTGAAAAAAAATATTTCTTAGAAGTAATAATTAGGGTAGATATGGGAGGCAGGAGAAAAAATGAGTAAAAGCAACATTACAAGTAAGAGAAACAAAACCAAAGAAAAGATGAAATAACATGGACAACAAGATTTACATCTGCAGACTGTCAAGTGGATTGGTAGCAGGTGTCATAAAACTGGAGAAAAGTTTGGTGACTTTGAACAAACAGATTTGTCCACATTAACAGTGTATCATTTTGTGTGTGTGTGTGTGTGTGTGTGTGTGTGTGTGTGTGTGTGTGTGTGTGTGTGTGTGTGTGTGTGTGTGTGTGTAGTGTAAAAGAACTATAAAGCAAATCTGCACTGATACCTGCTTGCTGCCCTGCTGAGGGCAGGGTTGCCAGACGTCCCTATTTGGGCGGGACTGTCCCGAGATCAGCAGCCTGATCCCGAGTCCCGCCCTGCTGGTTTAAATCCCGGCCAGCCTCCGCTTTGTTTTTTTTTTTTGATTGTCCCGTATACCTGGCATACGGGCCAATCAAAAATTGCTAAACACGGAGCTTCTTGTGTTCCGCATTAAACACAAGAAGCTCCGTGTTTAGCAATTTTTGATTGGGCCATATGCCGGTATACGGGCCAATCAAAAATCGCTAAACACGAAGCTACTTGTGTTGAATGCGGAACTGCAAACACGAGAAGCTCCGTGTTTCCGTGTTTAGTGCAGAGCTACAGCTACTGCAGCTACTGTTCTTTAATGTGGAACTGTGTTCCGCATTAAAGACTTTTTTTTTTTGGTCTTCACTTGCCGTGAAGACCTTTTTTTTTTTGGTCTTCACTTGCCTTCTTTTTTTTTCCCTACCTGGGGGGCTGGAAATCTGGCAACCCTGGCTGAGGGGGACACTTGTGCAAGTGCAGTGGACTGGCTCCAGTAAGAAGGGATGGCAGTATACCTCTCAATATCATAGAACAAGAAATCTGGACAAGGCCATAAATAATAGGGGACAAAGGCCCAAAAATTGGGACAATTTATAAATATTGCACTTAACTTAGAAAGTTGATAAACAGGTTTTGCATTAGAGTGAATTTTTCTTAAGGACATGATGTCTGAAAATCAAATGCCTGTCAATTTTCTGACTTCAGTTTTCAATGATTTGCCAGTGATTTGACAGAAAACTGCAATTTTATGAAAAACAGAAAAAAATCTGGACTTTCTGCAAAAATCTGTACTGTTGATATATATGGATGGGAGTCTTGAACCAACACCCATCAATCATTTTCATTTGTTTGCCAAAGCCATTGCAGCAGTGTTTTGCAGAGAGGTGGGAACAGCCTTAAATTTGACTGGTATGTTGTGTGGGTGTGGGTAGCTGTGTTTGTGGAAGGTGGAGATGTGCCTTTCTAAGTGTGGTGCAAATGTTAGGCATTATGAAATGGAGAGATTGAGTAAAATTGTGATCAATGAAGTCCCTAGCAATTTCATCATTGCTTGATTCAGGCATAATACATTCCCCTGTGTTTTGTAAGAAAAAGTACTAGGTCACATCAGAGGCTTGTGAGGTCATTGTTAAGAAACTGAGAACTGTTGTAAAATTTATCATTAAATACCATACGTTTAGGTTATACTATAAAAGAATAACTATGTAAAGATAACCATGTCAGCAACCAAAATGCATTACAAGTTGAATAGTTGAATATTTTACTGTGCACATTTTAAAAAATGGATAGACTGGCCTAAATTCTGGACTGATGCGTTTGCTTTTTTTTTTCTTTTTTTTTTTTTATTCCTGGGAAATGCTATTTAGAAGCGAAGAGACATACAAGAGAACATATTTAGTGGCACACCAGGGTATGATTTTTTATGTCCATTGTCATGGAAAGCTGACTAAATAGCTGACTCTAGTAAAGCTGGAAATGTGAGACTGTAGCCCACTGAAGGAGGGGAGATGGGAGGAGTAACATGGCCAGGAACTGAAACTTGCAAAACTGCTCCTTGTGGAAAGTCTTTTTTATCTCAGTAATTTGTTGACACTTTTGCAAGTTTCTTTCAGAGAATATGTAGTGCATCAGTAGGAACAACATTTGTAAAACTCAGCGCATAGCAGTCAATGACACATGAGCTGCAGACTCTCAAACTTGGCAGTTTTTTTCAGGTTTTCCATTCTAAGTGAATGGAAGTCTAGTCTGACAACAAATAGTAGGGCTATTTGTTCTCACAGTCTGTGCATTATGGGACAGATTTAGCTTTCCAAAGGAATCACAATGTCTGCCCCATGAGGGCAGACAACAGTAAAAACAAAATAAAATTAGGAATGAGTACTTATTTTGCTGCAGGCAGCTTTGGGAGGTGTAGTAAATCATGGGAAGATTAAAAAATATATGTTTTCTTCATCATTTGCCCGTAGTGGTCCTTTAAAATAGTCAGTCCTTATACTAATCTCCATGGCTGGTGTTAATAATCATTTATATATTTCCATTAACAGTATCATGTATGATACATATTCTGCTCTGTTAACATTGTCTAGCATTGTTATTGTTCATTTTTTTCTGGAATTTGTATTAACAGTACTATGTATGCATATTCAGTTCTCTTACATTTACCTAATAATGTTTTTTTTTTCCTTAAGCTTATTTTCATTTAAAAGTGCAATCTCAGTTAACTTAAATAAATCATCATCAACCACTATTTTCCCACATTCTACATAGGATCAGGGTGTCATATTAAATGTTGCCATCTCCTGCCTTCTTTGACAATTATGCATGACTGTTGCAGATCTTCTTTCACACAGTCCATCCACCTCTTTGTTGGTTGCTATCATTTCCTCATGCCTTCATCCTGTCTGCCCAAAATATTCTTCACTAGATCGTCTTCTGCTTTTCTGCACATGTGGCCAAACTACCGTAATCTGTTCTCTTTGTTCGGCATTTCATCTCCATTACCTCTAGCTTCCTGATCTGCTCTGCCTTTATTGCCCAGGTTTCTGTACCATACAGTAGTACTGATTGCACCACTGTTTTGTACACTTTACTTTTCTGATTTTTTTGGCATTCTTCAGTCATACACTATACCTGACACTTTATGCAAGTTGGCTGCAACCCCTCTGATTCTAGCTTTGACGTCTTCATTCAGACTGACCTTCTCTCCAACCATCCTTTCCAGTAATTTGAAGCTGTTAATTGTTTCCACTATCTTTTCTTCTGTCTCAAAGCTTAGCTTCTTCTGATTTCTGCAGTCAGTTTTCTGCCATTGCCACCATCTTATCTGTATTTACTTTCATTCCATGTGCCTTCAGTTTTGCACTCCATTCTCCTATCCTTTGTTGAAGTTCTTGCTCATAGTCTGCCTGTGATGACACATTGTCGGCATACAGCAACTTTTTTGATCTGTCCCCTCCAGTCTGTTTGCTAGTGTAATCTATCACCTGTATGAACAGCAGTGTACCCAGCACTGCACACCCACTCCCACTGGGAACCCCTCTGTGAGACCAAACACAGTTCATACTTGTGACATTGGGTCCTTGTACATAACCTGGACTAATTCTACCAGTGTTTCTGGGATTTTGAATCACTGCAAAACTTAAGATTTAAAACTTTTGATTTAGAATTCAGATTTATCAAATCTATTTCTTTCATACCAGTCCCTTTCAACAAAATAATAAATTCTGCTAGTCTAGGTTTAGTCAATTTTAATCATTTTCTTGTTACAAATTTCCTAGCAATATCCAAATAACACCATGAAAGAGGATACTGAGATTTGTCAAAATTCAGAGGAACAGGCACATTATACAAAAACAACTGTCTAGATATACAAAAATTGTCAGACCATAGAGCTTGACCAAATATTTGTGTATAATTTCAGTATCCATGTAAGGAAGAACATTCAAATGTCACATGAGACCAATCTGCCTTACAAATTTGATTACATTTCTAACAAAGCTTATTGTTAGATTTATTTATTTTTTGCTAGTCTATGTCGAGTAAAGAATGCTCTGTGTCAAGTTCTCCAATAATACATTTTCCAAAATGGAGAATATGTAGCGTTTGCTACTGAAAGTAACACTCATTTCTTATCAGAGTCTAAAATAACTGTTTTCTTTACCCTGAAATATAAAATTCCAGTATTTTGGATTCATTTTATTTTACCACTTAAAATCATTGAATAAAAAATTGATAGTATTCCTTTCTTACAGTTGACATTATAAAGCACGTCATACAATGATCAATAAAAGATGGTATTTCCAATTGATATGAATGGTTTAATAAAGTATTTTTTCTAGCACTGAACACATTAAACTTCATTACTTCTCAGAAGTCTTGATTATAACTAAGTTGAAATTCATTTATTTATTAAAGAATAAATCTATTTCAGTTTTAGACCTGACAAACAATTTTACCAACCTAAAAGATCCTTAATTCCCTATCTTAAAATAATACTAATTCTATAGAAGAACTAAATGACTGAATTAAAAAAGACCACTTCTTTAAAATAGGATAGTTATGAAATGAAACATACCTTTAAAATTGTTAAGAATATTATTAATGCATTTAATTGTAGAAGGATTAATAATTTTATGCTGTATATAATTACTTACTAGTATCCAAGATCCATTATTTATTATTTTAAAAATAAATTATTTTAACTTAAATTTCTTCCAGTTAATAACTTCAATTGAAGTCTCTTCCAAGTTGCATTATAATTGCTGCCCATCCACTGAATAACAGCTTTGTGCACTGCAGCTTATGCTTCAATATCAGGGACTTTAATTCCTCCATTTCTCAGGTTATTATATGATTAGCATAAGCTGCTCTAGGTTTAGGGAATCAATTAAACTTTAGTAGCATTTTATTAATTGTTTTATATTGAAATTTAGTCAAAGAGAAGAGCATTGTAGAAAGTATAAAAATTTAAGCAATAGAACCATTTTTATATTTGTTAATCTATCTTTAAATGTAAGAAAAATATCTTTCCATTTATTTACTACAGAAAAAAGTATTATTAATATAAATATAAGGTATTCTATTTGCTTATTATCCCAATAAACATTAGACACTAATGGAACAATAATATTCTTCTATTTATTAAGTATCAAAGCTTTGATTTTATTCTCATTAAAAAGTAATCCAGAAACCTCAGCAAATTTAGACATTTCTTGTTGTATGTGTTTATAATATATATTTAGATTTTTAACTGTTAAAAGAACATCATCCACAAAAGGAGTTTTTAACTCATAAATATCATTATTATAATTCCATGGATACTAATTTCCCTAATTAAGATTGCTAAAGATTCTACTACTAAAGTAAAAAGAATAGGAGAAAGAAGACATCTCTGTTTAGTATCCTTTTTTAAATCAAAAGATTTAGACAAAAAAGAACATATTTAAACATAGCTTTATTATTAGAATATAATGCTTTAAACAGTTTAATAAATAAATAAATAGTTCAATGTATAAATTCTTCCAGAAATTCTAAATTTTCTAATACTAAAAACATTTCAATTAACTGAGTCAAAAGCTTTTTTCAGTATCAAGACATACAATTGTAATTTCTTCCTTTGTATTATTAACATAATAATTTGGTTTAATATTCTTTTAATATTGTCCTGTATTTGTCTTTTTAGGATAAATCCACATTGATCATCAATTCCTAAGTGTGTAACACAATTTTAAGTTTGCTTACGAGTACTGATAGAAAGATCATGTAGTCTACATTTGACAAAAAATAGGTCTATAAGAATTATTATTATCTGGGTCTTTCTCTTGATTTGTAATTGGTGAAATTAAAGAATACCTCCACAAAGACGGTACATTTGTATTATCTTGAACTTCTGAGAATGCTTTACAAAGAACATTTATCAGTTCTTGAGGCAAGATTATGTACAACTCAGTTGGAAGCCTATCAATACCTGAAGCCTTATTTGTTTTTGACTATTTTATTATCAATTTCATTTATACTTATGATTTTTTCTTTTTGAAATGTTTAATACTATTAGATGATATTTTCCCTTAAAACTATTTTATATATTTTTATTTATTTATTGTATAATACTGTTACCCTGTAGTTTTTGACTTAAAAGGAGCCCTAGAGGTAAAGCTCAGTTATCAACAACTAAATCAAAATAAATAAAACAAAGCAGTAGTGATATAATGTTGTATTATCAAATTTGCCATCTTTAAAATACACACAGTTAACCATTTAGTAACCAGCTTCAAAAAACGGAGAAATCCATAAAAATGAAGAAACACTTTGTTTTTAAAATAATGATTTTACCTTTCCACTTGTAAAATGCGTATCTCAGCAAGGTATAAACTTTGTGCATAGTATCTTTCTTTTTTGTGACCGGTTTGTATTACCTTTGTGTTCTACTGTTGGTTGTATTTCTTACATATTTATTGCTATTATTTTGTATGCTATGTGTGATTATTACTCAGTCCCAGAAACCAAGTGTAAAAAAAAAATAAATAACAGGATGTGGTCATGTAAAATAGTGGATATGATTAAATCTATGATCTGGAACCAAGAGTCATCCTCTAACATTGTTTGCATTCTCTAAATCTCCTATTTACCTTTCACGTGACCTTGAACAAGTCACTTAACCAGACATTACACAATGGTCACTCAAAAAAGCATTACTTGCACCAAGTATATGTGTCTAGATAGAAAATACCTAGAAATAATTAACAATGTTAAAAGAATGGAGATATTGAAGAAACTAAGAGTATACCTAGAATGAAAATTCATTGATGTTATGTCATGGAGCAACTGCATGCACTAGGAAAAGAAAAGAAAGAAGAGCATCAGAAGTAAGCTGCATGCATTCATTAACTCTAGGCTGACTTCAGAATGGGAAAGGGGATGAGTCAAAGCTTTTTTCTGAGATGGTGTTTACTCACCTTTAAACCATGAAGCCTTAATGTCAGGACATCAGCAGTGACTAAACAATCAAAGCTAAAGAACAGGAAGTGGTGATGGTGAATAGCAACAGCCAGGAGAGCAAAATTATGCTTCTTATGACAATTATAGTGGATGGGAAGGCCGCCATCATGGGAACCCCTAAAATGTGGGGCAGCAATAGAAAGCAGATAAATATAGCACTATCATGTATAAGAGAATTTAAGAAAGACAGAGCTAAAAGGATTAAATAAAAGGTTGTTCTCCATGTAGGATGGGTGAAGCTGTTTGTTTGAAGGTTGTGCTCCATGTAGGATGGTTGAAACTGTTTGAAGGTTGTGCTCCTGCGGGATGGGTGAAACTGTTTGAAGGTTGTGCTCCTGTAGGATGGGTGAAACTGTTTGCTTGAAGGTTGTGCTCCATGTAGAATAGGTAAAACTTTGCTTGAAGAAATGGATGGGTGATGTTCAAAATGACAGAGGCTTTGATTGTTCTCTTCATGAGAGGCATGTGAAATCCCATGGGTTACTATAGGCACAGGTACAATAAGTTATTGAGGGGTAGGCTAAAAATTGTTTTTTTCTTGTGTGCCATAATATATCTATAAAGAACTGTTGAATTCCTAGCTCAGGAACACAGAAGGAGAAGCCCAAATTTCCTCAAACTGGACCTGACCATCATGAATGAAGTAAGGTGGTGTTCAAGTGAGAGAAGCACTAGGTGATGGTAACTGTATGACAGTAAAGTTCACCTTGACAAAGAAGGCACAAAGGCCACATACATCATGTGGATGCTGCCTACAGGAGGTGTTATAATAATCTATAGATTTATACAAAATATTCAAAGCAAAATAATGTCTGAAAGAATAACATGGAAATATGTAATTCAGTACAGAAAGGGAATTCATAAGGAAGACAGAAAAAAAGAGCTTCTCCAGACTTACAGTATTGCACATAGAGAGCTGAGTCAATAAAGACTGGCTTATGGGGTTGCTACAGCTGGGTAATGATAAAAACAGAAGAGGAAAAGATAAGTTTATTTTGGTAAGGAGGGATGTAAATAAATCTGGGAGAAAAACAAACAGTATAAAGCAAAATAAACTAATGAAAAGAATCAATATGAGAGGTAAAGGAGTCATCAACAGTGTCATCAAATGGATATATGTCAACAGAATATCGCTTTGTCAGTAAAGGGTGAAGTGATAATGGACATGAAGTTCTCTTTGTGAGTAAATATTTTATATATGTATGTTGAAGAAATTCCACAGCTTAATATGTCACTATGAAAGGGGGGATTTAAGGTAAGAATTAGAAACTGGACAGATAAGCATTTCATAATGAAGGATGTAGTGAAGTGCTTTATTGAATTTCCAGAAGACAGTTCACTGTGGTCAGGTGGACTGTTGTCTGTGCTTCTGAAACAAGTGGCTGAAGTACCTCGAGGACTTCAGACAGTGCCACACTCCACATACCTTGTAATGGATCAGGTGTCCTGGAACCAAAGAACAGCCAGCACACTTCCAGTGTTCATAAGCAGAACCAGAGTAGAATAAAAGCATTGTAGGTGAATTACAATGCATTTATTGCTAGCAAGCTTATACAGAAGCTGTTTAAGGTATGACTTGTAGGCTAGCTGTAACCAGTGATTCCCTAAAT